>NC_092333.1:121538750-121844375 GCF_046630445.1 Rutidosis leptorrhynchoides
TTTGGAAAGCCGATTGTTACAAATAACATTTTTGGTTGGTGAAATGTATTTAGATGTGTTCTTTGTCAAATTACCTTTCTAACGATATAAGATACGAGTTCTAAGTATTAGCGGTTTGCGAGTTATGCTTGAAAGTGTTTGGAATTGAGACTTGGACATTTGAGACTGACCAGGTACCAGTTCCCGTGTATTGTCGCGGCGCGACAATTTGGGGCCGCGGCGCGGCCTAAGCCGTGTCCAGTTTCTGACCTCTTTGGTCAAAATACGAAAAATGTTTGGCACACTATGGACCTCCGATTCACATGAGACTTGTTCTAACATGCTTATATATGAATAAAAACCTCAGAAAAATAGTTCGGGACCCGACCCGAACGTGTTGACTTTCGTTGACTTTGACCGACCAAAGTTTGACTTTTTGTCAAACTTAACCAAATGATTATGCAACCTTCCTAACTTGTTTCTGTACTTGTATCTTGCATGAAACTTGACAATTTGATTCACATGCTACATAATCGAGTCGTAACGAGCCATAGGACTAATTAAACATCTTTGACCTATCGTGTTTACCGTTATTGATACGACCTATTGGTTTAGGTCAAGACTAGCACTATCCTTCGCACACGTTACTTTGTGAAGTACTTTTCATACGTGCACTCAAGGTGAGATCATAGTCCCATCCTTCAAACAACTTTTATGCTTTAAACTATGGGATGAGAAACATATACGTATCATACTTTTACACTTTGAACACAAGTACGAAAACGAACATTCCACGTACGGGTTTGAACAAAAAGCCTCAATTCAATTATCATTAGTTACACTTGCAGGGTGTAAACGTGAACTTATATTATGTGATCACATGGGCTTGACGAGCCTCATTCGGACGGTTCGCTACCGTTAGCGGATGAAATATATTTTCGGGTCTAGTGTATGTTCTAACACTACGCGAAGGGTGCAAAACAGTTAAGTTTGATAATTGGGTGCCCGCAAAACAAATAACAACTTTGGAATGAAAATGATTTAGATAATCATATTATATTAAATCTTGTGGTTCAAATGCAACGTTTACTAAAACACCTATGATTTCACCAACGTTTTCGTTGACAGTTTTCTATATGTTTTCTCAGGTCCTTGAAAGCTACTTGATACATGCTTCCGCACTCTTTTTGATACTTGCTTGGATGTCGAGTATACATGCATAGATGGAGCGTCTTTTGACTACTTTAAATTGTGTCGCATAGGTTTCATTCGTACGTTAAACATTGTAATGCAACTAGTCTTTCGAACTACATTTATTAACTTGAAACATCCTTTTTCTTATAAAATAAATGCGACATATTTTGGTCAAAAGTCATAATAAAGACTTATGACCACGCAACGGGACCGAAGTAGTCGGCGCCGTCAAACATGATTTGGTCGGGTCGCTACAAAGTTAGAACTTGAGAGAGATCAATTAGATGAAGAAAATTGAAGAATGAAAGTGTTTGTAGGTGTTTTTGGTCGTTGGTGTATGGATTAGATATAAAGGATATGTAATTTTGTTTTCATGTAAATAAGTCATGAATGATTACTCATATTTTTGTAATTTTATGAGATATTTCATGCTAGTTGCCAAATGATGGTTCCACATGTGTTAGGTGACTCACATGGGCTGCTAAGAGCTGATCATTAGAGTGTATATACCAATAGTACATACATCTAAAAGCTGTGTATTGTACGAGTACGAATACGGGTGCATACGAGTAGAATTGTTGATGAAACTGAACTAGGATGTAATTGTAAGCAATTTTGTTAAGTAGAAGTATTTTGATAAGTATCTTAAAGTCTTTCAAAAGTGTATGAATACATATTAAAACACTGCATGTATATACATTTTAACTGAGTCGTTAAGTCATCGTTAGTCGTTACATGTAAGTGTTGTTTTGAGACCTTTAGGTTAACGATCTTGTTAAATGTTGTTAACCCAAAGTTTATAATATCAAATGAGATTTTAAATTATTATATTATCATGATATTATGATATATTAATATATCTTAATATGATATATACATTTAAATGTCGTTACAACGATAATCGTTACATATATGTCTCGTTTCGAAATCCTTAAGTTAGTAGTCTTGTTTTTACTTATGTAGTTCATTGTTAATACACTTAATGATATATTTAATTATCATATTATCATGTTATATATAATATAACAATGTATTAATATGCTTCATATATATTTAGTAAGACGTGGTTATAACGATAATCGTTATATGTATCGTTTCGAGTTTCATACGTCAATAGTCTCCTTTTTAAGTATATAACTTATTGTTACTATTTTTAATGAGATACTTGATGATCATTATATCATGTTAAACATATATATTTATTCATTTATGTATCATCATGTCATATACAACTTATAGCGTTCATGAATCATTGGTCAAACTGGGTAATCAGACGTTTACAAAATTTCCGTTTCAATTAACCAAGTCTTAACAAGTTTGATTGCTTAACATGTTGGAAACATTTAATCATGTAAATATAGTTTTCATTAAACATATAATCATAGAAAGGTTCGGAAAATTTCGGGTCACTACAGTACCTACCCGTTAAATAAATTTCGTCCCGAAATTTTAAGCGATTGGAGGTGTTGGCTCATCTTCTGGAAATAAGTGCGGGTACTTCTTCTTCATCTGATCTTCTCATTCCCAGGTGAACTCGGGTCCTCTACGAGCATTCCATAGAACCTTAACAATCGGTATCTTGTTTTGTTTAAGTCTCTTAACCTCGCGATCCATTATTTCAACGGGTTCTTCAATGAATTGAAGTTTTTCATTGATTTGGATTTCATCCAACGGAATAGTGAGATCTTCTTTAGCAAAACATTTCTTCAAATTCGAGACGTGGAAAGTGTTATGTACAGCCGCGAGTTGTTGAGGTAACTCAAGTCGGTAAGCTACTGGTCTGACACGATCAATAATCTTGAATGGTCCAATATACCTTGGATTTAATTTCCCTCGTTTACCAAATCGAACAACACCTTTCCAAGGTGCAACCTTAAGCATGACCATCTCTCCAATTTCAAATTCTATATCTTTTCTTTTAATGTAGGCGTAGCTCTTTTGTCGACTTTGGGCGGTTTTCAACCGTTGTTGAATTTGGATGATCTTCTCAGTAGTTTCTTGTATTATCTCCGGACCCGTAATCTGTCTATCCCCCACTTCACTCCAACAAATCGGAGACCTGCACTTTCTACCATAAAGTGCTTCAAACGGAGCCATCTCAATGCTTGAATGGTAGCTATTGTTGTAGGAAAATTCTGCTAACGGTAGATGTCGATCCCAACTGTTTCCAAAATCAATAACACATGCTCGTAGCATGTCTTCAAGCGTTTGTATCGTCCTTTCACTCTGCCCATCAGTTTGTGGATGATAGGCAGTACTCATGTCTAGACGAGTTCCTAATGCTTGCTGTAATGTCTGCCAGAATCTTGAAATAAATCTGCCATCCCAATCAGAGATAATAGAGATTGGTATTCCATGTCTGGAGACGACTTCCTTCAAATACAGTCGTGCTAACTTCTCCATCTTGTCATCTTCTCTTATTGGCAGGAAGTGTGCTGATTTGGTGAGACGATCAACTATTACCCAAATAGTATCAAAACCACTTGCAGTCCTTGGCAATTTAGTGATGAAATCCATGGTAATGTTTTCCCATTTCCATTCCGGGATTTTGGGTTGTTGAAGTAGACCTGATGGTTTCTGATGCTCAGCTTTGACCTTAGAACACGTCAACCATTCTCCTACGTATTTAGCAACATCGGCTTTCATACCCGGCCACCAAAAATGTTTCTTGAGATCCTTGTACATCTTCCCCGTTCCAGGATGTATTGAGTATCTAGTTTTATGAGCTTCTCTAAGTACCATTTCTCTCATATCTCCAAATTTTGGTACCCAAATCCTTTCAGCCCTATACCGGGTTCCGTCTTCCCGAATATTAAGATGCTTCTCCGATCCTTTGGGTATTTCATCCTTTAAATTTCCCACTTTTAAAACTCCTTGTTGCGCCTCCTTTATTTGAGTAGTAAGGTTATTGTGAATCATTATATTCATAGATTTTACTCGAATGGGTTCTCTGTCCTTCCTGCTCAAGGCGTCGGCTACCACATTTGCCTTCCCCGGGTGGTAACGAATCTCAAAGTCGTAATCATTCAACAATTCAATCCACCTACGCTGCCTCATATTCAGTTGTTTCTGATTAAATATGTGTTGAAGACTTTTGTGGTCGGTATATATAATACTTTTGAACCCATATAAGTAGTGCCTCCAAGTCTTTAATGCAAAAATAACCGCGCCTAATTCCAAATCATGCGTCGTATAATTTTGTTCGTGAATCTTCAATTGTCTAGACGCATAAGAAATCACCTTCGTTCGTTGCATTAATACACAACCGAGACCTTGCTTTGATGCGTCACAATAAATCACAAAATCATCATTACCTTCAGGCAATGACAATATAGGTGCTGTAGTTAGCTTTTTCTTCAATAACTGAAACGCTTTCTCTTGTTCATCCTTCCATTCAAATTTCTTCCCTTTATGCGTTAATGCAGTCAAGGGTTTTACTATTCTAGAAAAGTCTTGGATGAACCTTATGTAGTAACCAGCTAGTCCTAAAAACTGGCGTATGTGTTTTGGAGTTTTCAGGGTTTTCCACTTTTCAACAGTTTCTATCTTTGCCGGATCCACCTTAATACCTTCTTTGTTCACTATGTGACCGAGGAATTGAACTTCTTCCAACCAAATTGCACACTTTGAAAACTTAGCGTACAATTCTTCCTTCCTCAATACTTCTAACACCTTTCTCAAATGTTCACCGTGTTCTTGGTCATTCTTTGAGTAAATAAGTATGTCATCAATGAAAACAATCACAAACTTGTCAAGGTATGGTCCACACACTCGGTTCATAAGGTCCATGGACACAGCTGGTGCATTAGTTAAACCAAACGGCATGACCATAAACTCATAATGACCGTAACGTATTCTGAAAGCAGTCTTTGGAATATCATCTTCTTTCACCCGCATTTGATGATACCCGGAACGTAAGTCAATCTTTGAATAAACAGACGAGCCTTGTAGTTGATCAAATAAGTCATCGATTCTCGGTAGTGGATAGCGGTTCTTGATGGTAAGTTTGTTCAACTCTCGGTAGTCGATGCACAACCTGAATGTACCATCTTTCTTCTTGACAAACAAAACAGGAGCTCCCCACGGTGATGTGCTTGGTCGAATGAAACCACGCTCTAAAAGTTCTTGTAATTGGCTTTGCAGTTCTTTCATCTCGCTAGGTGCGAGTCTGTATGGAGCACGAGCTATTGGTGCAGCTCCCGGTACAAGGTCTATTTGAAATTCAACGGATCGGTGTGGAGGTAGTCCCGATAATTCTTTCGGAAATACATCAGGAAATTCTTTTGCGACGGGAATATCATTGATGTTCTTTTCTTCGAAATTGACTTTCTCGACGTGTGCTAGTACAGCATAGCAACCTTTTCTTATTAGTTTTTGTGCCTTCAGGTTACTAATAAGATTTAACTTCGCGTTACTCTTTTCTCCGTACACCATTAAGGGTTTTCCTTTTTCTCGTATAATGCGAATTGCATTTTTGTAACAATCGATCTCTGCTTTCACTTCTCTCAACCAGTCCATACCGATTATCACATCAAAACTCCCTAAATCTACTGGTATCAAATCAATCTTAAATATTTCGCTACCCAGTTTAATTTCTCGATTCCGGCATATATAATCTGCTGAAATTAATTTACCATTTGCTAATTCGAGTAAAAATTTACTATCCAACAGCGTCAATGGACAACTTAATTTAGCACAAATATCTCTACTCATATAGCTTCTATCCGCACCCGAATCAAATAAAACGTAAGCAGATTTATTGTCAATAAGAAACGTACACGTAACAAGCTCCGGGTCTTCCTGTGCCTCTGCCGCATTAATATTGAAAACTCTTCCGCGGCCTTGTCCATTCATGTTCTCCTGGTTCGGGAAATTTCTAATAATGTGGCCCGGTTTTCCACATTTATAACAAACTACATTGGCATAACTTGCTCCGACACTACTTGCTCCACCATTACTCGTTTCGACACCATTTGTTCCTTTCGTTCTGTTAACCCCTGGTCCGTAGACCTCACACTTCGCCGCGCTATGACCATTTCTTTTACACTTGTTGCAAAATTTGGTGCAGAACCCCGAGTGATACATTTCACACCTTTGGCATAGCTGCTTCTGATTGTTGTTGTTGTTGTTGTTGTGGTTGTGGTTATTATTGTTGTTGGGATGATTGTTGTAGTTGTTGTTGTTGTAGTTGTTGTTGTTGTTGTTGTTGGGCCGTTTGTTGTAGTTGTGATTGATATTGCGATTGTTGGGATAGTTGTTGCGATTATTGTTTTAATTGCTGTTGTTGTTGTATTGGTGATTCTTATCACCGTTTTCCTCCCACTTTCTTTTGACTTGTTTCACATTGGCCTCTTCAACAGTCTGTTCTTTAATTCTTTCTTCAATCTGGTTCACTAGTTTGTGAGCCATTCTACATGCATGTTGTATGGAGGCGGGCTCGTGTGAACTTATATCTTCTTGGATTCTTTCCGGTAATCCTTTCACAAACGCGTCGATCTTCTCTTCCTCATCTTCGAACGCTCCCGGAAACAATAGGTATAATTCTGTGAATCATCTTTCGTACGTGGTAATATCAAATCCTTGGGTTCGTAACCCTCTAAGTTCTGTCTTGAGCTTATTGACCTCGGTTCTGGGATGGTACTTCTCATTCATCAAGTGCTTGAATGCTGACCACGATAGTGCGTAAGCATCATCTTGTCTCACTTGCTCTAGATAGGTATTCCACCATGTTAACGTAGAACCTGTGAAGGTATGCGTAGCGTACTTCACTTTGTCCTCTTCAGTACACTTACTTATGGCAAACACTAATTCGACCTTCTCGGTCCACCGTTTCAATCCGATCGGTCCTTCGGTTCCATCAAATTCCAAAGGTTTGCAGGCAGTGAATTCTTTGTAGGTGCATCCTACACGATTTCCTGTACTGCTAGATCCAAGGTTATTGTTGGTATGTAGCGCAGCCTGTACTGCGGCTATGTTTGAAGCAAGAAAGGCACGAAATTCCTCTTCGCTCATATTCAAGGTGTGTCGAGTAGTCGGTGCCATTTCCTTCAAAATAGTCAAATGAAACGAGTTAATCATATAGAATATCAAGAGTAGTCAATAGTATTTCGTAGCGTAATATGAACTTATTTATAAAAGCTCTTTCTTCATATTAGTGTTTTATACTCTTTAATTCGGGTAGTACCTACCCGTTAAGTTCATACTTAGTAGCTAACATACCATTTCAACTACTACAATTCTATATGAAAAACTAATCACAAAAACAAAAAAAAAATATATCATATTCAAGCCTTTATACAATAACTTGCAAACTTACAATACCGCTATTTTACATATAGCATGAAATATAGCACATAAAACTTTGATACAAAGTAGTTGCAAAGATAATTCTAGTTAATAAATAAGGCGTTCAGCAAAGGCAATAAAGACACGTAATTCATACGTCCAGAAACAAGTCATGCATTCTGGTTTTACTAATACCACTTCCCATCCTTGGTTTTGTGGAACATAACCATTGTGACCGATAGTAAGACAATGTGTTGTAACGTCGTCAAAAGGATGAAGGTTACGTAATGACCAACAGTCTCGTAATAACCTAAAAACCTCATTTCTTACCCCAATTACCGACTCCGTCACTTGTGGGAACGTTTTGTTTAATAGTTGTAGCCCGATGTTCTTGTTCTCACTTTGGTGAGAAGCGAACATTACTAACCCATAAGCATAACATGCTTCTTTATGTTGCATGTTAGCCGCTTTTTCTAAATCACGAAGTCCTATATTCGGATATATTGAGTCAAAATAATTTCTTAACCCGTTGCGTAAAATACCATTTGGGTTCCCCGCAATATATGCGTCAAAGTAAACACATCGTAACTTATGGATTTCCCAATGTGATATCCCCCATCTTTCTAACGAAAGCCTTTTATAAACCAAGGCATTCTTGGAACGTTCTTCGAATGTCTTACAAACTGATCTCGCCTTAAATAGTTGTGCCGAGGAATTCTGACCGACTCTAGACAAGATTTCATCAATCATGTCTCCGGATAGGTCTCTTAAAATATTGGGTTGTCTATCTATTTTGTGTTTTTATACTGTAAAATAGACAAGAGTTAGATTCATAAAAAAATACTTATTAATACAAGCAATTTTTACATATATCATAAAGCATAAGCACACTATATTACATATATTACACCACATGAATACAACTATCTTATTCCGACTCGCTCGTTTTGGTTCGTTTTGCCAAGTTTCTAGGGATATATGATGTTCTCCTAATACGAGCCGTCGTTTTCCACATTGGTTTAGAAAAACCTGGTGGTTTAGAGGTGCCTGGGTTATTGTCACAACTTAAGAAATACGGGTGTTGACGATACATATAAAGTTCATCGGGTTTGGAATCAAATTTCTCTATTTTTATGCCCTTTCCCTTATTGTTCTCTTTTGCCTTATTAAATTGTGTTGGGGTAATTTCTATAACATCATCGGAATCCTTGTCGGGATCCGATTCATTGGAGAATTGGTAATCCTCCCAATACTTTGCTTCCTTAGCGGAAACACCATTGACCATAATTAACTTTGGTCGGTTGGTTGAGGATTTTCTTCTACTTAACCGTTTTATTATTTCCCCCACTGGTTCTATTTCTTCTTCCGGTTCCGATTCTTCTTCCGGTTCCGATTCTTCTTCCGGTTCTGACTCTTCTTCCGGTTCCTCTTCGGGAACTTGTGAATTAGTCCACGAATCATTCCAATTTACATTTGACTCTTCATTATTATTAGGTGAGTCAATGGGACTTGTTCTAGAGGTAGACATCTATCACATAATATCAAACGCGTTAAGAGATTAATATATCACATAATATTCACATGTTAAAAATATATAGTTTCCAACAAAATTTGTTAAGCAATCATTTTTCAAGTAAACACGGTCGAAGTACAGACTCACTAATGCATCCTAACAAACTCGATAAGACACACTAATGCAAAATTCTGGTTCTCTAAGACCAACGCTCGGATACCAACTGAAATGTCCCGTTCTTATTGATTAAAAACGTTCCATATTAATTGATTTCGTTGCGAGGTTTTGACCTCTATATGAGACTTTTTTCAAAGACTGCATTCATTTTAAAACAAACCATAACCTTTATTTCATCAATAAAGGTTTAAAAAGCTTTACGTAGATTATCAAATAATGATAATCTAAAATATCCTGTTTACACACGACTATTACATAATGATTTACAATACAAATATGTTACAACGAAATAAGTTTCTTGAATGCAGTTTTTACAGAATATCATACAGGCATGGACTCCAAATCTTGTCCTTATTTAAGTATGCGACAACGGAAGCTCTTAATAATCACCTGAGAATAAACATGCTTAAAACGTCAACAAAAAATGTTGGTGAGTTATAGGTTTAACCTATATATATCAAATCGTAACAATAGACCACAAGATTTCATATTTCAATATACATCCCATACATAGAGATAAAATTCATTCATATGGTGAACACCTGGTAACCGACATTAACAAGATGCATATTTAAGTATATCCTCATCATTCCGGGACACCCTTCGGATATGATATAAATTTCGAAGTACTAAAGCATCCGGTACTTTGAATGGGGTTTGTTAGGCCCAATAGATCTATCTTTAGGATTCGCGTCAATTAGAGTGTCTGTTCCCCAATTCTTAGATTACCAGACTTAATAAAAAGGGGCATATTCGATTTCGATAATTCAACCATAGAATGTAGTTTCACGTACTTGTGTCTATTTTGTAAATCATTTATAAAACCTGCATGTATTCTCATCCCAAAAATATTAGATTTTAAAAGTGAGACTATAACTCACTTTCACAGATTTTTACTTCGTCGGGAAGTAAGACTTGGCCACTGGTCGATTCACGAACCTATAACAAATATGTACATATATATCAAAGTATGTTCAAAATATATTTACAACACTTTTAATACATTTTGATGTTTTAAGTTCATTAAGTCAGCTGTCCTCGTTAGTAACCTACAACTAGTTGTCCACAGTTAGATGTACAGAAATAAATCGATATATATTATCTTGAATTAATCCACGACCCAGTGTATACATATCTTAGTATTGATCACAACTCAAACTATATATATTTTGGAATCAACCTCAACCCTGTATAGCTAACTCCAACATTCACATATAGAGTGTCTATGGTTGTTCCGAAATATATATAGATGTGTCGATATGATAGGTTGAAACATTGTATACGTGTCTATGGTATCTAAAGATTACATAATATACAATACAAGTTGATTAAGTTATGGTTGGAATAGATTTGTTACCAATTTTCACGTAGCTAAAATGAGTAGTTTTTACCAATTTTGTTTTGCTCGCCATTTCTTCGTTTCTAATCCGTTTTGAGTGATTTAAGCAGCCACGGTTTCGTATTGAACTTGACTTTATGAAACTAAATAGAAAAATTATAGGTTTATAGTCGTAAATACAAGTTACAAGTCATTTTTAAAAGAGGTAGTCATTTCCGTCGAAAGAACGACATCTTGATGACTGTTTTGAAAAACATACTTTCACTTTGAGTTTAACCATGATTTTTGGATATGGTTTCATGTCCATAATAAAAATCATTTTCCCAGAATTATAGCCTTTAAATCAAAGTTTTTCATAGTTTTTAATTATTCAAACCAAAACAGCCCCCGGTTGTAACTACGACGGCGTAAATTCGGTTTTATGGTGTTTATCGTGTTTCCGGGTTTTAAATCATTAAGTTAGCATATCATATAGATATAGATCATGTGTATAGTTGATTTTAAAAGTGTAGTTAGAAGGATTAACTTTATTTGCGAATAAGTTTAGAATTAACTAAACTATGTTCTAGTGATTACTAGTTTACCACTTCGAATATGATAGCTTTTTATGTATGAATCGAATGATGTTATGAATATCATTACTACCTTAAGTTCCTTGGATAAACCTACTGGAAAAGAGAAAAATAGATCTAGCTTCAACGGATCCTTGGATGGCTCGAATTTCTTGAAGCAGAATCATGACACGAAAACAAGTTCAAGTAAGATCATCACTTGAAATAAGATTGTTATAGTTATAGAAATTGAACCAAACTTTGAATATGATTATTACCTTGCATTAGAATGATAACCTACTGTAAGAAACAAAGATTTCTTGAGGTTGGATGATCACCTTACAAGATTGGAAGTGAGCTAGCAAACTTGAAAGTATTCTTGATTTTATGTAACTAGAACTTGTAGAATTTATGAAGAACACTTAGAACTTGAAGTTAGAACTTGAGAGAGATCAATTAGATGTAGAAAATTGAAGAATGAAAGTGTTTGTAGTTGTTTTTGGTCGTTGGTGTATGGATTAGATATAAAGGATATGTAATTTTGTTTTCATGTAAATAAGTCATGAATGATTACTCATATTTTTGTAATTTTATGAGATATTTCATGCTAGTTACCAAATGATGGTTCCCACATGTGTTAGGTGACTCACATGGGCTTCTAAGAGCTGATCATTGGAGTGTATATACCAATAGTACATACATCTAAAAGCTGTGTATTGTACGAGTACGAATACGGGTGCATACGAGTAGAATTGTTGATGAAACTGAACGAGGATGTAATTGTAAGCATTTTTGTTAAGTAGAAGTATTTTGATAAGTGTCTTGAAGTTTTTCAAAAGTGTATGAATACATATTAAAACACTACATGTATATACATTTTAACTGAGTCGTTAAGTCATCGTTAGTCGTTACATGTAAGTGTTGTTTTGAGACCTTTAGGTTAACGATCTTGTTAAATGTTGTTAACCCAAAGTTTATAATATCAAATGAGATTTTAAATTATTATATTATCAGGATATTATGATATATTAATATATCTTAATATGATATATACATTTAAATGTCGTTACAACGATAATCGTTACATATATGTCTCGTTTCGAAGTCCTTAAGTTAGTAGTCTTGTTTTTACTTATGTAGTTCATTGTTAATACACTTAATGATATATTTAATTATCATATTATCATGTTATATATAATATAAAAATGTATTAATATGCTTCATATATATTTAGTAAGACGTGGTTATAATGATAATCGTTATATGTATCGTTTCGAGTTTCATACGTCAATAGTCTCCTTTTTAAGTATATAAATTATTGTTACTATTTTTAATGAGATACTTGATGATCATTATATCATGTTAAACATATATATTTAGTCATTTATGTATCATCATGTCATATACAACTTATAGCGTTCGTGAATCATTGGTCAAACTGGGTAATCAGACGTTTACAAAATTTCCGTGTCAATTAACCAAGTCTTAACAAGTTTGATTGCTTAACATGTTGGAAACATTTAATCATGTAAATATAGTTTTCATTAAACATATAATCATAGAAAGGTTCGAAAAAGTTCGGGTCACTACAACCACAACCTGACCAAGATAAGGAAACATAACCGGTAGTTGAAAAGGTTAATGAAGATAACACAGTTAAGGCTAAACCTTATGTTAAACCATACCAACCACCACTTACTTACCCAAGTAAAATGAGAATAGAAAGACTTGAATCCGAGCAATCCAAATTCTTGGATATGTTTAAATAAATAAATGTAAATCTTCCTTTCATTGATGTGATATCAGGAATGCCGAGGTATGCTAAATTCTTGAAAGATCTAATCACAAATAGAAAGAAAATGGAAGAACTATCGGATGTTACCATGAATGCAAATTGTTCTGCAGTGCTGTTGAATAAGATACCGGAAAAACTTTCAGATCCAGGAAGTTTCACAATTCCATGTTTTCTCGGTAGTCTTAGTTCAATAGAAGCATTGGCAGACTTAGGTGCTAGTATAAATTTAATGCCGTATTCACTATACACTAAACTAGACCTCGGAGAATTGAAACCAATACGAATAAGCATACAACTAGCTGATCGATCAGTAAAATATCCTAGAGGGATAATGGAGAACATGCTAGTTAAAGTTGGTACTTTAGTATTTCCAGTAGATTTTGTTATTCTGGACATGGAAGAAGATTCTCGAGTTCCTCTCATATTAGGAAGACCATTCTTAAACACGGCTAAAGCAATAATAGACGTGTTCGGTAAGAAACTGACCCTAAGCATAGAGGACGAGAGTGTTACCTTTTCTGTAGATAGAGCCAAGCAACAACCGCAATATGCAGATGATACATGTTATTATATTCAAACTATAGATTCACATGCAGAATTGTTAGAAGAATTTCCATAATTACAAAGAACGGGAGAATGTTCTTTAGGAGAAGGAACTGAACCAATTAATGAAGCTGAAATTTTAGCTACACTCATGGCTAATGGATATGAACCAACAACAGAAGAAATTCAAATGCTAAAAGAGGAAGACAGATATCGATCTAAATTATCAATAGAAGAACCACCGACATTAGAGTTAAAACCACTTCCAAACCATTTGGAATACGCTTATTTACATGGTGAATCTGAATTACCTGTAATAATATCGTCTTCTCTTAATGAAAATGAAAAATCTTGACTCATTACTGTGCTAAAAGCTCATAAACCAGCTATTGCATGGAAGATTCATGACATTAAAGGAATAAGTCCTTCGTATTCCACACATAAAATCCTTATGGAAGAAGGTCATAAAACGTATGTACAACGCCAACGAAGACTAAATCCTAATATGCAAGATGTTGTTAAAAAAGAAATTATTAAACTGCTAGATGCAGGTTTAATTTATCCAATTTCTGATAGTTCATGGGTAAGCCCAGTTCAATGTGTACCTAAGAAGGGTGCCACAACTGTCATCACAAATGAGAAAAATGAGCTTATTCCTACTAGGACTGTAATAGGATGGCGTGTTTGTATTGATTATAGAAAATAAAATGATGCCACCAGAAAAGATCACTTTCCCTTACCTTTCATTGATCAAATGTTAGAAAGATTAGCTGGAAATAGTTACTATTATTTTCTCGATGGTTTCTCCGGATACTTTCAAATTCCAATAGCACCCGAGGATCAAGAGAAAACCACATTCACGTGCCCTTATGGTACTTTTGCTTACAAACGCATGCCATTTGGACTTTGCAACGCCCCTGCAACCTTTCAAAGGTGCATGATGGCGATTTTTCACGACATGATAGAAGAATGCATGAAAGTTTTTATGGATGACTTTTCAGTCTTTAGTGATACTTTTGAATCATGTCTAGTTAATCTTGAATGAATGCTTATTAGATGCGAACAATCAAATCTGGTCCTTAATTGGGAGAAATGTCATTTCATGGTTAGAGAAGGCATCGTTCTTGGTCATAAAATTTCAAAGGAAGGAATTGAAGTGGATAGAGCTAAAGTAGATGTAATTGCTAAACTTTCACATCCCACCAATGTTAGAGGAGTTAGGAGTTTTCTAGGGCATGCCGGTTTTTAACGACGTTTCATAAAAGATTTTTCTAAAATTGCCACTCCTATGAATAAACTCCTAAAAAAGGATGCTCCATTCATATTTTCAGATGAATGCATCAAATCTTTTAATATTCTTAAAGAAAAACTCACTAATGCGCCGATCATGATAACTCCAAATTGGAATCTACCATTTGAACTTATGTGCGATGCAAGTGATTTTGCAATGGGAGCCGTTTTAGGACAAAGGATTGAAAAATGATTTCAACCTATTTATTACGCTAGTAAGACGTTACAAGGAGCACAAATGAATTACACAACTACTGAAAAAGAACTCCTTGCTATTGTCTTTACTTTTGACAAATTTCGTTCATATCTCGTTCTAGCTAAAATAGTGGTCTATACCGACCATTCTGCTATTAGATACCTATTTTTGAAACAAGATGCCAAACCACGATTAATCCGTTGGATCTTACTCTTACAAGAGTTCGATATTGAAATCCGAGATAAAAAGGGAGCAGAAAATTTCGCCGCTGATCATCTTTCTCGTCTTGAAAATCCCGAATTAGAAGTTCTAAATGAATCGGCCATACAAGATAACTTTCCTGATGAATATCTATTGAAGATAGATTATAATGAAATTCCATGGTTTGCAGACTATGCAAACTATTTAGTATGTGGATTCCTTGAAAAAGGATTGTCGTACCAAAAACGAAAGAAATTCTTTAGTGATATAAAATACTATTTCTGGGAAGATCCACATCTGTTTAAAAGTTGTCCCGATGGAATAATACGCCGATGTGTATTCGGGGATGAAGGCAGTCAAATCTTAAACCATTGTCACACAGGACCAACAGGAGGGCATTATGGGCCTCAACTAACAGCAAGAAAAGTTTACGATGCTGGATTCTATTGGCCTACAATTTTAAAAGACGCACACCTTCTTTGCAAATCCTGTGATGCCTGTCAAAGGGCTGGAAAAATAAGTCAATGTGATGAAATGCCACAAAATGTCATTCAAGTATGTGAAGTATTTGACGTTTGGGGTATTGACTTTATGGGTCCATTTCCAAAATCTCATAATAATCTCTACATTCTCGTTGCCATTGATTATGTATCTAATGTAGCGACCCGTCCTAATCCCTCTGAACGAAGTCCATATTGATTATAAACGATTCACAACAGTTGATTACACCGCGAGGTACTTGACCTCTATATGATACATTTTACAAACATTGCATTCGTTTTTAAAAAGACAAACTTTTAATACATTGAAAGTTGACGGCATGCATACCATTTCATAATATATCCAACTATAATTGACTTAATAATAATCTTAATGAACTCGACGACTCGAATGCAACGTCTTTTGAAATATGCCATGAATGACTCCAAGTACTATTTCGAAAATGAGCAAATGCACAGCAGAAGATTTCTTTCGTACCTGAGAATAAACATGCTTTCAAGTGTCAACCAAAAGGTTGGTGAGTTCACTAGTTTAACATAAATAATCATTTCATAATTTTAATAGACCACAAGACTTCATATTTCCAATTCTCATAAATAAACGTCCCATGCATAGAGACAAAAAATATCATTCATCTGGATTGAACACCTGGTAACCGACATTAACAATATGCATATAAGAATATCCCCATCATTCCGGGATCCTCCTTCAGACATGATATAAATTTCGAAGTACTAAAGCATCCGGTACTTTGGATGGGGCTTGTTGGGCCAGATAGATCTATCTTTAGGATTCGCGTCAATTAGGGTGTTTGTTCCCTAATTCTTAGATTACCAGACTAAAAAAGGGGCATATTCGGTTTAATAATCCAACCATAGAATGTAGTTTCGATCACTTGTGTCTATTTCGTAAAGCATTTATAAAAGCAGCGCATGTATTCTCAGTCCCAAAAATATATATTGCAAAAGCATTTAAAAAGGGAGAAAATGAAACTCACGCATATAAATATTGTAAAATAGTTAATAAAGCATTTGCATGTATTCTCAGCCCAAAAATGTAAAGAGTAAAAAGGGCAAATGAAACTCACATAATGTATTTTGTAGTAAAAATACATATGGCTATATTGAACAACTGAACAATGCAGGGTTGGCCTCGGATTCACGAACCTATATCATTTGTATATATATTAACACATATAATCGTAATCAACAAATTTATATATTATATCTTTAAATTATATATTATACTTATTTAGTTTGTATATATATTTAAAATGTTTAATATCTATATATTTAATTATATTAATATATCTATATATATAAGGTTACTATTATATAAAATATCATTAGTTTGTTATATATAAGTATTTATATAAATAATGATATTATGTTTGATAGGTAGGTATATAAACCAATAATATAATTACAATATATGTATTAAGTATATTTTAGGTAAAAAATATTTGTCTGTAACAAAAATGATAGTTTCGATAATAACGATTTACTAATAATAATAACTTTCTTAATATCGATAATACTAATAGAAATATGGTTAAAATTGATACATATGTTAATATTAACACTTCTATTATTTATAAAACATATTAATACTAATATTTACGAAAGTGATAATAAATTATATCACTTTCATAATAATAATAAACGTACTCATGATAATAATAATAATATTAAAGTTCTAAATTTAATAGTAATATCATAATTGATACTTATAATAATAATAACAATAATAATAGATATATTACTTATAACTATGATAAAAATTAATAATAATAGTAACCATAGTCTTAATAGTGATAATAATACTAAAATGATAAATTAATAATGATAATACTAATAATATTTATATACTTATAATAATGATAATAATTGTTTTAATGCTTATAACAATGTTAGTGATGATAATTATTGTGATTCTTATAGTAACAATAATAATAACAATAACATTAATAATAATCTTAATAATTAAAAATTAATAATAATAATAATAATAATAATAATAATAATAATAATAATAATAATAATAATAATAATAATAATAATAATAATAATAATAATAATAATAATAATTGTAATAGAAGCAATAATAATAAAATGGCTACCTTCAAAGATAAGCTCCCTAAAAAAACTGCCATTCCAGGGACTCGAACCCGTGACCTCTCGTTACCCATCATTACTCCTAAACCACTGCTCTAATCGACCCTTTCTGTTTAATCTCCCAAACATTTATTTTTAATCCTTAAATATTATGTTACATCTCTTCTTCTTCACCATTAAAACTAATTCGACCAACTAACAAGCTTAACAGGTTAAGAACTGATTCATTGAGATTTAAGATGTTTATAGAAACGATTACAAGTGTTGAGCTTAATTAAAACAGAAAGAAATCAAAAATTAAAATTAAAACTGATAAGAAAAAAATACGTTTTGAACTCAAAATCAAATTCAACATTGAAGACTGTTTTAGGCCATGATTATAACATGAAAAAGATTCAAAACCTTCCTTAGAAACTTTCTGTACCTTCCATTCAACTTAAAACATCCAAACATATTCGAATTTAACGATGAACAACTCCTTTGACTTTTTGAAATTAAAGTTTGACTCGTAAATTAAAATTCGTTAACGTAATTTGAAAGCTGTAAATTTACAGAAAGATTGAGTATAAGACTCCTAACAACACTGCGTTTAAGGATTTTGAAATAAAATAAAAATTCGAAGTTTTTGAAATTTAGAACAAGAACAGAGCACAGGTACCTGTTCTTCATTCTGTCTTGATTTAATTCGCTTAATTAAAAGTTGTGAAACAGTTTCAGTAGTTGTTAATTGATAAAGTATATCGATTGGTACTACTTAACACTGCAATTGATTTAGTTTAATAGTAATTTAAATGGTTGACAGCTTTTATTCACCAAGGACAGACATCAAATAAAAAAATAAAACTTGAAGTGGATAGCTAACTGATTTTAACTTATCTGTGATATTGATTTCAATTAGGTCGACGGATTGTACATCAGCGAACAAGATTATAACAGTTTTTGTAGTTATATGGATTAATAAGTATTAATAATAATTGTATTAATAATAATAATAATTATCTTTAAAAATAAAAACTAATTTCCTATTATATATTTGTATTTAACCATACCTATATATCTGTATATATCTGTATCTACTTATTTATATATCTAATTATTTATGTATTTTACATATTAAGGAAACATAATATTATTAATAATACTAATATTATTGTTTAGCAAAACTAGTAATGTTAATAATAAAGATAATATTATTAATAATACAAATAAAAATAATGTTAGTAACAATCTTTAATAAGATGTTAATTTTTGTAATCACATTAATAATAATACTTTTAATAACCATAATAATAATTAAATTTATAATCTTTACTAATAACAATGTTTAATATTAGCATTTATCTTTAATCATCATGAAAATAATAATAACTATATTAATAATTATATATTTACCTTATAATTACTTTTACAATTTATTTATTGTATCATGTTTACTAATTATATAATTTCTATTATAAAGTAACTTATTAAATCTTTACTATTTATAATTTAATATATCTAATATTACTCATGTTTAGAATTTATATGTATATATTATTGATGTCGTGCGAGGTGTATATAAAATACTATTAATTTTACAAGAAATACTATTAAAAATTACACAAGTTTTAATTATTTATTTACAAATGGGATATACCTAAACCTTGCTACAACACTATAGGCAGTGTACCTAATCGTAGAGTAGTATAGTTTTTAGTAAGTCCGGTTCGTTCCACAGGGAGCGGGCTTATTGCACACTATATTTTTAAACAACTATATTTGTACAAAATATATATAATTATATATAATAATATATAAAAGGGGGTTTACCGTTTAATGACAGGTTTGTCGATTTATATTTTAAGTGAAGCGTATAGTAAATGACGATATTTAAATAACAATATAAAATAAATAACAATAATTAAAATGACAATAAATAAAAGTACGAGGAAAAATGAAATAAAATATATTATGCTTATTTAAACTTCCATAACCATGATGTTTGACGTTTTGATTTTAATTTATTATCCTGGGTTAATTGTCCTTTGTCCTGGATGTATTTGAAACCTATCTGGTTTTTGTCCATAATAGTTCATCGGTCATAATTATAAACTGCTCGGTAAATTTAACCTTATACCCGAAGTCAAATATTCCAACTAACTGGGGATTCGAACTGTAACAAGGTCTTAATACTTTGCTTAATGAATACACCAGGTTATCGACTGTGTGTAAACCAAGGTTTTAATATTTTGTTAACAATTACACCAATTACCCTTGAATGTAATCCACCCCTGTTTTAATGAGTCCATTGACTATTAATCCATCCCCGTGTCCGGTCAAATGAACAATAATTCGTACTTATAAATATCCCGCCCATCGTGTCCGATTAAGCGTATGTGGTTATATATAGATACGTCAAATCATAACCTTTATATTAAATTAACGAGGTATCGTTAATTTAATATAAAGCCCATTAATAGCCCATAGTCTAATTTCCACAAGTGCCGTTCTTTTGTCCAAACCCCAATTATGGTACAAAGCCCAATTACCCCGTCTTTAATATTTAGTCGAACATCATGATTACTTTGGCTCAAATAAGCATAATAATAACTTAAGTACGAGACATTAATTTAAAAAGGAGAACATAGCTTACATTGATTATTTATCGCGTAGTGTTACACGGAAAGAGCTCCGACTTTAAAACCCGTAAAATAACCTTTACATAACCCGAACTAATCTAATATAACACTAATCTATATTATATATATATATATATATATATATATATATATATATATATATATATATATATATATATATATATATATTATATTTATTTATATTATACTAGGGAGTATTATTATTATTATGTTATTTTTACTCGCAGAATTCGTGAGCTTTTATAGGAGTTTTGATTTCTAACAGCTCCGCGAGTCGTGGAGTTTTTAGCCTTCAAACTCTGCGAGTCGCAGAGTTTGAAAATCCAGCTCAGGATCATTTGTCTCATAGCTTGTCGACATAATTTTTAAATATATATATAATATATAAATAATTTATATAATTATTTAAATATTATATTATATTCTTGTGCATAGTTGACTTGTAATTTTTGGTCCGTTGCGTCGGGCGTTGATAGTTGACTCATGTCCCGGTTCCGGATTTTCGAACGTCCTTGCGTATAATTTAATATCTTGTACTTTGCGTTTTGTAACTTGTACTCTTGTCATTTTTAGACGTTTCTCATCAATAAATTGAACCACTTGGATTGTATCTTGTACATTTGAGCTTTTTGGTCATTTGCGTCTTCAAATCTTCGTTTTCGCCTTTTGTCTTCGCACTTATTTATTTAAACAATTACAATGAAAATATAATACAATTACATATGAAAACCTATTATTTAGGAGGGATATTGCTATGAAATATATGTTCCTTTTTAGCCTTATCAATTATTTATTTTAATAGTAACTTAATTATTCTGTATTTTTTACTTACATTTAATTCCAGTTATTATATATACTTACATTTATATACACATATGTATTTATTTATAAATAATGGTTCGTGAATCGTCAGCAATGGTCGAAGTTACATGAATGTATGAAACAGTTCAAAATTTTGGTGACTCAACATTACAGACTTCGCTTATCGTGTCGGAAATATTTACAGATTAAGTTTAAATTTGGTCGGGAATCTCCGGGTCGTCACAGTACCTACCCGTTAAAGAAATTTCGTCCCGAAATTTGAGTGTGGTCATCATGGCTAACAATAAAAATGTTTTCATGACGATTATGAGTTGGTAACTAGAGTTTTATTACCATTGAGTAATATGGATAAAATGATTCGATTAATCGAAGAGTACGAATGAAGCTATCACCAAAGAGTGAAATAGGAAAGTAAAGATTCTTCTTAACTTTTGACAGAGTCAGGGTTGAATTCCAGAATTCAAGGGAATTAAAAAAAATCTTCGAAATCTAAAAGATTTGATTCTTCGGTGAGTAAGGAAATTAAGATCTCTATAATTAAATACGATGATCTGCCTCGATTACTCTATCTGATATTTCCATTATAAATTAAACTCTTTCGTTCCATTAGTTTTCACCACTCCTACACCTTCTTTCTCAGTTCATATACCCAAAAGATAATAGTAATGCTTAATCCAGTTCTAATCCTTGTCCTTATCCTGACTCTCGTATCTGTCATTCTTCTTTTTCAACTCCCACCGGATGAATCTATTTTCTTCTACTTTGCCCTTGGGGTTATAGTGTTTTTAATTCTCCCGTGTCTTTATGTTGCGATAAACATTGATATACACGGTTTGTAATTTCCGTGTTGTTATTAGGCTTTATATTTTCTTTTATATTTCGGAACTCCATGCTCTTGTTTTCTCTTCCCGACTCCAAGTCAAGCGAATAATGGTCCAGAATTCATATGTATGAAATTTTGAATGATCATAATATACTAAGCAGAAGAATTATAATAGCACAATTTGATTGGTTAAATTACCAGAATTACAGAAGATATAACTATCAAGAATATATTTTCCTTGATATGTTCGGAGTTTAAGTAGAATGAAAGAGTTATGTAACATGGCACATGATGATGGTATGATCTACTGTGAACCATCATCACGTTTCATTAGAAACTCAGCACGACTTACTGTAATATAATCACGTTGATCAAGTGTCATTATATTATACTAACTCATGCATCAGTTCCCAACATTACTTCAATAACATTCATATTTTGAGTTCGAAAGTTTACAGAATATAGAAACTAACAGTTTCTATATGATGTAACACTGATAGCACTAATAGATTAATGATTCAGATAAGAATAGTTATTAAAATATCTTCAGAAATATGGAGGATATTTATAATGAGAGATACGATGATATCTTGGAATTTCTAATATCAAAGGATGGTGAAGTAAATTTGTCCGCAAGAGTTTAGAGTCAGAAGCAAGGTATTCGCTAAAGATTTCATCAGAAAAAGAATCATCAGGATTCTTAATGCACAAGTTTAGTCCTTGTGATTTGTTCAGAGACTCCTTCGTAGTTTGCTCAATAAATTTTTCAGTTTCAAACTTTTTCTGAGCTTTATCAACATACTATTCTTATCATCAAACTTTCGATGATTAAAGTCATTTTCGGTTGTCTACGGTTTCTGCTACTTCATTCAGCTTTTTCAACACTCAGAGTATTAATTTGTAGACTGAGTGCTTTTCAGAATTTCCGAATGAAAGATCATAATTCTTAAGAGATAAATGTTATACATATAACTATTGATGTAGATAAGCTGTGAGTTTTCAAAGTACCGATTGCTGATTTCTGGCAATTAGTATGGCAACTCTCGTTATAAGGTGCGGGTGGGTAAATGATAAGACTTCAATAGATAAATATAGTGATTTGTCGAAGAGATTTAAGCCAAGGAGCAACGAGGTTGCTGGTACGTCTACTGATAATATGGTGGGATATAAAAGGTTCCCCGGTAACAACAAAAGAGCACGCATATATATCAAGATTATAATAAGGTTAATCTGAATGAAAATCGAAGTTGACTTGCTGGAGCTGTGACAAAATTGGCTAATCTGGAAAGGGATTGCAAAGTTATTTTCGGTAATAACAATGCCAAAAGATCTAGTACAGATACGTGTTAAACGTTTGTTCAGGTTCTGAGAGTTTTTCAGGTGCATAACTATATGCATTAATCTTTTTTTCTGTAGATGAAGTGCGGTTGGTTCATCCTCTCTATTGAGGTGTTTTCAAAAATCATGAAAGGTTTGAACACAGATTGTAATCGTCAAGATACAAATGAGGTTTTAGATGAAATCAAGTAGCAAACTTGAAGAATTGTGTAGTTTCATATGTTATAATCAATATTTTAATTCATTTTTAATTATCCAATCTTATTAGTCCACAGTCGATAGTTCATAATTAACAGTCCAATAATTCATATATTGTTTAATATATAATATTCAGATTAATTAATACGTATCGTGACCCGTGTACATGTCTCAGACTCGATCACAACTCAAACTATATATATTATTATAGAATCAACCTCAACCCTGTATAGAGAACTCGATCATTACTGCATATAGAGTGTCTATGGTTATTCCAAATAATATATATATATATATATATATATATATATATATATATATATATGCGTCAATATGATATGTCAAAACCTTGTATACGTGTCCCGATATTTAAAGTGCGTAAAATAAATACAGAAATTAAATGACGATAAATAAAATTGCGAGAATATAAATTGCGATAAATAAACTGCGATAAATAAATTGCGATAATTAAAAGGTAATACGGAATTAACAGTTAGCTAGGAGTAGTTAGCTAGGATCTTGTTAGCGTGGTTTCTTAACAAAATTTCATATTGTTAATTAGTCTGTTTCTAATCAATTTTTATTGTGTCCATTATTTCTTCATTATGCCACTTGTTGGATTCTGATAGGTCAAAATCCAAATATGAAATTGGATGAAAATGGTTATTCTGTGATGAACGGATTCGTACTTCTGTGGTTGTAAGTCGGATAGTAAATGACTATTGAATCAGCTTCGAAGAATGTACAGTGTAACTTATTACTGTGAAATCTGAATACTCCTCGGGTATTACCAACCCGTTAAAATATTTTCACCATTAACAGTTTGTACGAAAGAATTTTTAATTACAATCTTTATGAAAACATATATACGTATATATTTTCTTCAGATGTAATCATAGATTTAATGAGTTAATATGATATTAAACTCATTTGGTTTACATTTAGAACTAGAGTACATAATCTCTAAAACATTAGAGGTTACATAACCATCATGTCGAACGAAAATAAATGATGTAGAACGATACGTAGAACGATGATTATACTTTAGGTACAGGATGAGATGTTGAGGTGTGTGATGTTGAACTTGGATTGTTGGTGGTACTGGTATTGATGTTGGTGCTGGTGATGTTGCTGAAGCTGGTATGTTTTGCACCATATTTTCTAAGGCTACAACTCGGCGCGAAGCTCGTTGAATTCTTCCATTATTTCGGGATGATTGTCGGTCGGAAAGAGCGGATGAATAAGGTTTAGAATTTTAGATAGAATATAATCGTGGTGAGATATTCGGGAAATGAGGGTGAAAATGGTGTTTCGGACTGGTTCGGCGGTAAGTGCTTCAGGTTCATCGCCAAGAGGTAAATTCGGTTGGTAAAAAGGATCGCCTTCTTCGCGTCTCCATTGATTAAGTCAACTACGAACCCATCAGATGAATTGGGGATGGCTGATTGGTTCATTCATTCTGGTGACACTGCTTTCAGAGCTCGAGTGGAATTCCATGTTGGAATAGCTGTCGGAATAACTGTCGGAATAGCTATCGAAATCTGAGGGACTCGAACTGGTTGAGGGATTCATCTCGTACGATCAGATGAAGGATTTTTGATAAGAAATAGATTATAGGATATAGATTAGTACCCTGAAATACATAATTTACATATGCATATATAATACTAAAATCCCATAAGTTACGGAGGAATCTACGGAAGCTGTCAGACAAAGGTAACAATAACAGATACGCTAAGATATGAATTTATCTATACACTGTCTATGCAATAGAGGCAATACGAAATGTCTAGACTAAGAATGATAAGCAGGTAATTTCCTAAGGATGATAAGCAGATGATTTCTGACTTGAAATGATAAGCAAAACTTTTGACATGCAGACACGGTCGAAGTCCAGACCCACTAATGCATCTAAACAACTATCAGTTAGACACACTAATGCAAGACCTGGTTCGCTAAGACCATCGCTCTGATACCAACTGTAGCGACCCGTCCTAATCCCTCTGAACGAAGTCCATATCGATTATAAACGATTCACAACAGTTGATTACATCGCGAGGTACTTGACCTCTATATGATACATTTTACAAACATTGCATTCGTTTTTAAAAAGACAAACTTTTAATACATTGAAAGTTGACGGCATGCATACCATTTCATAATATATCCAACTATAATTGACTTAATAATAATCTTGATGAACTCGACGACTCGAATGCAACGTCTTTTGAAATATGCCATGAATGACTCCAAGTACTATTTCAAAAATGAGCAAATGCACAGCGGAAGATTTCTTTCGTACCTGAGAATAAACATGCTTTCAAGTGTCAACCAAAAGGTTGGTGAGTTTACTAGTTTAACATAAATAATCATTTCATAATTTTAATAGACCACAAGACTTCATATTTCCAATTCTCATAAATAAACATCCCATGCATAGAGATAAAAAATATCATTCATCTGGATTGAACACCTGGTAACCGAAATTAACAATATGCATATCAGAATATCTCCATCATTCCAGGATCCTCCTTCAGACATGATATAAATTTCGAAGTACTAAAGCATCCGGTACTTTAGATGGGGCTTGTTGGGCCTGATAGATCTATCTTTAGGATTCGCGTCAATTAGGGTGTCTGTTCCCTAATTCTTAGATTACCAGACTAAAAAAGGGGCATATTCGGTTTAATAGTCCAACCATAGAATGTAGTTTCGATCACTTGTGTCTATTTCGTAAAGCATTTATAAAAGCAGCGCATGTATTCTTAGTCCCAAAAATATATATTGCAAAAGCATTTAAAAAGGGAGCAAATGAAACTCACGCATATAAATATTGTAAAATAGTTAATAAAGCATTTGCATGTATTCTCAGCCCAAAAATGTAAAGAGTAAAAAGGGCAAATGAAACTCACATAATGTATTTTGTAGTAAAAATACATATGGCTATATTGAACAACTGAACAATGCAGGGTTGGCCTCGGATTCACGAACCTATATCATTTGTATATATATTAACACGTATAATCGTAATCAACAAATTTATATATTATATCTTTAAATTATATATTATACTTATTTAGTTTGTATATATATTTAAAATGTTTAATATCTATATATTTAATTATATTAATATATCTATATATATAAGGTTACTATTATATAAAATATCATTAGTTTGTTATATATAAGTATTTATATAAATAATGATATTATGTTTGATAGGTAGGTATATAACCCATTAATATAATTACAATATATGTATTAAGTATATTTTAGGTAAAAAATATTTGTCTGTAACAAAAATGATAGTTTCGATAATAACAATTTACTAATAATAATAACTTTCTTAATATCGATAATACTAATAGAAATATGGTTAAAATTGATACATATGTTAATATTAACACTTCTATTATTTATAAAACATATTAATACTAATATTTACGAAAGTGATAATAAATTATATCACTTTCATAATAATAATAAACGTACTCATGATAATAATAATAATAATAATAATATTAAAGTTCTAAATTTAATAGTAATATCATAATTGATACTTATAATAATAATAACAATAATAATAGATATATTACTTATAACTATGATAAAAATTAATAATAATAGTAACCGTAGTCTTAATAGTGATAATAATACTAAAATGATAAATTAATAATGATAATACTAATAATATTTATATACTTATAATAATGATAATAATTGTTTTAATGCTTATAACAATGTTAGTAATGATAATTATTATGATTCTTATAGTAACAATAATAACAACAATAACATTAATAATAATCTTAATAATTAAAAATTAATAATAATAATAATAATAATAATAATAATAATAATAATAATAATAATAATAATAATAATAATAATAATAATAATAATAATAATAATTGTAATAGAAGCAATAATAATAAAATGGCTACCTTCAAAGATAAGCTCCCTAAAAAAAACTGCCATTCCAGGGACTCGAACCCGTGACCTCTCGTTACCCATCATTACTCCTAAACCACTGCTCTAATCGACCCTTTCTGTTTAATCTCCCAAACATTTATTTTTAATCCTTAAATATTATGTTACATCTCTTCTTCTTCACCATTAAAACTAATTCGACCAACTAACAAGCTTAACAGGTTAAGAACTGATTCATTGAGATTTAAGATGTTTATAGAAACGATTACAAGTGTTGAGCTTAATTAAAACAGAAAGAAATCAAAAATTAAAATTAAAACTGATAAGAAAAAAATACGTTTTGAACTCAAAATCAAATTCAACATTGAAGACTGTTTTAGGCCACGATTATAACATGAAAAAGATTCAAAACCTTCCTTAGAAACTTTCTGTACCTTCCATTCAACTTAAAACATCCAAACATATTCGAGTTTAACGATGAACAACTCCTTTGACTTTTTGAAATTAAAGTTTGACTCGTAAATTGAAATTCGTTAATGTAATTTGAAAGCTGTAAATTTACAGAAAGATTGAGTATAAGACTCCTAACAACACTGCGTTTAAGGATTTTGAAATAAAATAAAAATTCGAAGTTTTTGAAATTTAGAACAAGAACAGAGCACAGGTACCTGTTCTTCATTCTTTCTTGATTTAATTCGCTTAATTAAAAGTTGTGAAACGGTTTTAGTAGTTGTTAATTGATAAAGTATATCGATTGGTACTACTTAACACTGCAATTGATTTAGTTTAATAGCAATTTAAATGGTTGACAGCTTTTATTCTCCAAGGACAGAAATCAAATAAAAAGATAAAACTTGAAGTGGATAGCTAACTGATTTTAACTTATCTGTGATATTGATTTCAATTAGGTCGACAGATTGTACAGTAGTGAACAAGATTATAACAGTTTTTGTAGTTATATGGATTAATAAGTATTAATAATAATTGTATTAATAATAATAATAATTATCTTTAAAAATAAAAACTAATTTCCTATTATATATTTGTATTTAACCATACCTATATATCTGTATATATATGTATCTACTTATTTATATATCTAATTATTTATGTATTTTACATATTAAGGAAACATAATATTATTAATAATACTAATATTATTGTTTAGCAAAACTAGTAATGTTAATAATAAAGATAATATTATTAATAATACAAATAAAAATAATGTTAGTAACAATCTTTAATAAGATGTTAATTTTTGTAATCACATTAATAATAATACTTTTAATAACCATAATAATAATTAAATTTATAATCTTTACTAATAACAATGTTTAATATTAGCATTTATCTTTAATCATCATGAAAATAATAATAACTATATTAATAATTATATTTTTACCTTATAATTACTTTTACAATTTATTTATTGTATCATGTTTACTAATTATATAATATCTATTATACAGTAACTTATTAAATCTTTACTATTTATAATTTAATATATCTAATATTACTCATGTTTAGAATTTATATGTATATATTATTTATTTTAATAGTAACTTAATTATTCTGTATTTTTTACTTACATTTAATTCCAATTATTATATATACTTACATTTATATACACATATGTATTTATTTATAAATAATGGTTCGTGAATCATCGGCAATGGTCGAAGTTACATGAATGTATGAAACAGTTCAAAATTTTGGTGACTCAACATTACAGACTTCGCTTATCGTGTCGGAAACATTTACAGATTAAGTTTAAATTTGGTCGGAAATCTCCGGGTCGTCACATCTAAATGGGCGGAAGCACAAGCTCTCCTAACTAACGATGCACGAGTTGTAGTCAACTTTTTAAAACATCTTTTTGCAAGGTTTGGAACACTGAAAGCTTTAATAAGTGATCGGGGTACTCATTTTTGTAATAATCAACTTGAGAAAGTTCTCAAAAGATATGGAGTAACTCATAAAATCTCAACCGCTTATCATCCACAAATAAGTGAACAAGTTGAAAATACCAACCGAGCTAAAAACGAATTTTAGAGAAAACCGTAGGATCAAATCCGAAGGAATGGTCCATAAAATTGGAGGATGCACTCTGGGCTTTTAGAACAGCCTACAAAACTCCAATTGGAACCACACCTTTTAAACTCGTATATGGAAAAACATGTCATCTTCCAGTAGAAATTGAGCACAAAGCATTTTGGGCTTTGAAGACATGTAATCTTGATTTACATGAAGCTGGACGTCTACGGTTAAGTTAACTAAACGAATTAGAAGAATTAAGACATGAAGCATACGAAAATTCGTTAATCTATAAGGAAAGAACGAAAAAATAGCATGATAAAAGAATCAGAAGTTCAAAAGAATTTAAAGAAGGAGACAGAGTCCTTCTTTTCAATTCACGATTCAAGCTATTTCCTAGAAAATTGAAATCAAGATGGTCTGGACCATTCATAGTCAAAAGAGTTTTCCCGTACGGAACAGTAGAATTAATAAATTTAAATGGGATTGAATTTAAGGTTAATGGTCACAGAGTTAAACATTACCTAGATAATCCAATGGAAGTTGAAGATGAAGTTAATCACAATTTCGATACCACAGCTAACTAAGTGTGGAAAGTTTCGAATCTTTTTAGGGTAATATATATTTCTGTTAGAGTTAGATATTCTGTTTTTGTATAGTTTGCGAGAATGGAATCCGAATGGTCTTTCCCTAGCAGACCCTAAAGAACTAGTCTTCTCCCTCCATTCTGAATTTTTATTTTTTTTAGGTTTTACGAGATGAAGAATTCCTTTGATCTGAACCATGGTCTAATGCTACATGCTATGATTACTAAACATAATAATGACACACTCCCGAGTGAACTGGTATCCTTCATAAGAGGCAAAATGGATGGAGTAAGAAAAGAACTCAGGAAAGATCATCATAAGATACATTTTGGTAAAGGAAAATCAAAATCCGCAACAAAAAGAAGAGCATGACACCTTGAAAGATGTTATAAATGCAAAAAATAGTCACACGAAGGTAAATGTTCAAATAATCAAACATATTCAAATACCGAATTTGTTACTCTATGCAGAGAAGGACCGTTTATATGTTTAGAAGAAAAGATATTGATGAATCGAGGTTACGCTTATGCAGCTATGGAAAACCAAATCACACGACTCTCCTATGAGTTGGCTAAAGCAGGTCTCTGAGAATTCTATCTCATAGGTAAGTATTTACAGTTTTTAATTTTATTTTATTGCTTTTAACCTTTTGATAATAAACGCTAAATCGTTCGCTATAAAGTATTAAATTGGTATTCAATAAAATTAGGTATGCGAAACCGAAATTATTGATATCATACAAAAATTTATTACATCACTGCGAAATTTACCGTTTATTCTTAAGGTATAAATATCTTTAATCAATCAACCCAAAATATTTCAAAAATTCGTCAGGAGTAAAACTAGGTTATGGAACCGAAATTACTTTACCGAAAAGAGGGGCGTATATTTTTGATAATATTTGATTAATTAAAGTGGGATAAAAGACTAAAAAGATTTTTAATTTTATATTTACCATGTTTTTAAAATTAATATTATAAATTTTTAAAATCAATATATTTAAGTTTGTAAATATTTTAAACTACTATTTTTAATATAAGTTTGTAAAATTAAAAATATTAATTATATTTAAATGAATTTTTAATTTTATGCATTTTAAATTTAAGTTTGGTGTGAATTTAAAAACAAAAATTTACTTTATTTCACTATGCTAAAAATATGATTTTTAAAATTCGTTGTGAGTTGAAAACTAGGTCATTGAACCGAAATTGCTTTACCCAAGGGCGGGACGAGAAATTTTATTATCATTATTTTTAATCTTATTGATCTAAAGTATGCCAAAAACATTTAAAAAAAAAGCCAATATGTTTAGAAACTTTGGTAAAATTTAATCATTTTTCTACGCTAATCACCCTCAATAATTTAAATTTTACTGATTTCTTTCAAATGAGGGCATTGCAAGATCTTAAGTGTGGGAATGGGTTAAATTCTTTCGGATTTTTAAAATTTTAAATTTAAACACTTGGTTACCATTAAAAATACTAGTAACGCAGTAGTTGTATTAGAATCTAGTGCTCTCTGATAATAAAGAACAGCCCTAGTCTTTATACTGACTACCCAATTCTAGTAAAATTTTTCAAAATTTTCAAATAAATGAATTCAAAATCATGTTTATGTTATAATTCAGTAGGCTTATAACTACCTTTAATGGTTATAAGAACAAAGAGAGAAAAAGAGAGAAGAAAGAGAGAAGAAATATTGATATTGATATTTCAAGAGAAATGGTACACCTTAAATGGTTACCATACATGTCTATTTATAGTATAAAATATTACTATACAAGAAATATAATAATAATAAAATTAACATCCAATCTAGATATTTTATAACACAATCTAGATATTTTATAACACTCCCCCTTGGATGACAATTTTATTAGAGATTAACTAGTACTGCCTCGTTAAAAACCTTGCTAAAGAAAACCCATTGGGATAAAACTTTAGCTAAGGGAAAAAGAGTGCAGTATAGAGTTGACTCCCCCTCAAGTAGGCAACGCCTGAGTTGTTACATCTTCTGAACATGCCTCATGCCAATATTATGAACGTGTGTTCTGAAAATAGCAGTTGGCAGTACTTTGGTATAAAGATCAGCAGAGTTGTTGATTGAACGTATCTCATTTTAATCTGGTTGTCTTTTACGAGATCTTGAGTATATGAGAAGAATATGAGGTTTTCATCTGAAACTGTATCATCTAAATCTTTTATGTACAAGTTTAGCCCCTGTGATTTGTCTACAGTCTCCTTCATGGTTTGCTCAAACCCTTGTTTCAATTCCTATTCCCTTGTAGCCTTTTCTGAGCCTTACCAACATACCATTCTTTTCCATCAAACTTATGACTGTTAAGACCGTCTATGGCTTTGGCGCCTTGTCAGTATTTATATTTTGTTCAGTCACTTTTGATACTCTTCTTTCATTTGTATTATGCAAGCTGCATTATCTTCATATATAGTTGTTGGTGAAGATAGTTGTTAGTCTTTTATAGCGTTCTAGTCCACAAGAATCAATAATGATTTATGTCATTGATCTCAACCAAACACATTTTCGAGTAGTTTCATATAATGCAATCACTTCGTCATGATTTGATGATGTTGCAGCAAGTGTTTGTTTTAAGAACGCCATGATTTTGTGGTACCTCCATTTAGGAATACATATCGAGTTTGAGATTTATCTTTATGAGGATTTGATGAATGACCTGCATATACATAATCAACCAAATCTTGTTTTGAAACGTTAGAATAAAATAATTTTAAATCAGCAGTTTCTCAAGGGTATCAAAATATGTGTTTGTCCCATTCCAATGTCTTTTTGTAAGGGCTGAGTTGAACCTTGTCAACAAAATAACTGCAAAAGAAATGTCAGGTCTTGTACAATTTGTAAGATACATAACAGTCCCAATTGTACTAATATATGGAACTTCTGATCAGTTAATATCTTCATGATCTTCACGGGGATGAAATGGATCAGTGTTAATATTGAGTGATCTAACAACCAATTGGTTTTATCTTTAAAAAAAAATGTTTTAAAATCTTTTCAGTATAAGTTGTTTGATGTACAAGTAGACCATTAGGCATATGCTCAATTTGCAATCCAAGGTAATACTTGGTTTTTTCAAGATTTTTTATTTCAAAATAATTCTTTAGAAGTTGAATAATTTCATAGATTTCTTTATTTGTACCTATGATATTAAGATCATCAACATAAACAGCTATGATCACATATTCGGACATTGTTTTTATAAAACATACGTGCAAAATAAGTTTATATGTATACCCTTTTTTATCAAGTAGTCATTTAATCGGTTATACCACATACGTCCCGTTTGTATAAACCCATTTAGAAATCTTTGTGATTTAATGAAATATATTCCCTTGGGTTTTACATTAGATGCTTATGATACCTTAACCCTTTAGGTATATTCATATATATCACTATTAAGTGATCCATACAGATAAGTAGTAACAACATTCATGAGATGCATTTAAATAACTACCAGGTTGATTAAGTATCTAATAAGTAATTGTATCCATTACAGGAGGATAATTTTTCCTCCTAATTCATTTCTGGTCTTTGTGGGAAATATTGAGTTACAAGTCTAGTTTTGCCTTGTAACTTCATTTGCACATTTCTTTTCGGATAAAAATTCATTTGTATCCCATACGTTTCACATCTTTAAAAGTGATAACGATTGATCCGAAAACTTTTCTTTTATCGAGCGATTCTAATTCAGCTCTTATTGCTCCTTTCCATTGAGCTCAATCATGTCCATTTTGTATATTCAATGACAGATTTTAGTTCCAGATCATCATCTTTATTCATGATGTCATTGTAACATTATATGAAAATATCTCATAGAGATTTTAGTTTCATTTCGGTTCCATAACATTGCATAATTTATCGCAATTTTAGTATTTACATTTATCAATATCCTCTGCAGAAGGAATATTGATTTGTGGTTCTTCTTGAACACTTTCTCTTACCTCATTATCAGCTGATTTTCTTTTTCGAGAATTTTTATCTTCGGAACCAATTGATCTTCCACGTTTGATGCGTGGCAAAGACTCAACAGTGACATTATTGCCAGCTTTTGGAATTTCAGTTCGAGCTGGAGCATTTATCGCTGGTATATATGATTTAGTCACTTTTTTATATCTGTAAATGCATAAAGTAATTAATTTGCAAGTTCTTGCATATGCATTATTTTTGAACTTTCGTTTTACATTCTTTTGTGCGAGTTCAATATACCTTAATTGATGTTCGCATCATGAAGCATCATTTTATTTTTTATTTTTATTTCTCCCCCTAATCTAGGGAACAATGTTTTATTAAAATGACAATCAGCAAAACGTGCTGTAAAAACATCACCCATCATGGGTTCAATATATCTTATGATTGAAGATGTTTTATATCCAAAATATATTATCATCTTTCTTTGAAGAACCATTTTATTGTGTTGTGGTGATACAATTGGAACATACACTGCACAACCAATGTTTTAAGGTAGAAAATATTTGGCTCTTGGCCAAAATCAAGTATTAAGTGAAAATATTTACGACTTCCACATGGTATAATGCGAATTAATGTCGCAGCATGTAAATTTACATGTCCACATATAAATATTGAGAGATTTGTACTCATTATCAATTGTCTAGTTATTAGCTGTAAGCATTTATCTATTGATTCAGCTAAACCAATTTTTTGTATGCACATGCGCAACTGGATGTTCAACAACAATCCCTGTGGATATATAATGATCATTAAATGCTTGAGATGTTAACTCACCAGCATTATCAAGTCTTATCCTTTTAATGGTGTAATCAGAATAATGTGTTCTCAATTTAATAATTTGTGCAAGAAACTTTGCAAATGCCATATTACGGCTTGATAACATACAAATATGAGACCATCCGCTAGATGCGTCTATTAGAACCATGAAATATCAAAATGGTTCACATGATGGATGAATTGGTTCATATCTCTTACCTTGAATTCTTTCAAGAAATATTTGTGATTCTTTTTCACAATATACTTTTCATTAATCACCATATGTGCTTTCCATTAATCACCATATGTGTGTTTTTTTTTTTTTTTTTTTATAAATCACCATATGTGTTTTTTTTTTATCATATATCCTTTTCACCATATACGCTTTTAATCATATGCACTGTGTTTTTCACCATATGCGCTTTTAATCATATGCGATTTTCATCATATGCGTTGTGCTTTTCATCATATTCGCTTTTTATCATATGCGCTTATCATATGCGATGCGCTTTTTATCATATGCGCTTTTTTATGTGAATAGTAAATTAATTAATTTCGTTTTACTATTCATATGAATTAATTTAGATTTACTATTTTGTTAATTGAGTAATATATATATATACATCATATACTTGTGACTCCGAAGGCTCAAATGAACTTGACCATATAGTTATACGTTGTACCTTGCACATTAATTTTCAGTAGAAGCTTTAGATGCATATTATTTTCAGTAGAAGCTTTAGATGCACTTTTTTTTTTTAATCACCAAATACCACAAACACTTTGTTTGCGTTTGTTCATAGTCATCAATGAAAACCATTTTCTTTAATTTTATTTTATACAATAAAATTAACGCATCATTATTCTTTTCAAAAACAATAATCTATTGTTATTGTTCACTTGTGCCATGTTTAACAACAAAAGTCAACAACCTCTGTCTTGTTTGTTGTAGCAACCAAAAACAACCTTTGCTTTTGTTACCGAGAATCCAAGACCAAAAAAAAAATTAATTTTTAATTAATCTTTTATCAAAACCATAAATGATTTTATTGATCTACGTTGATATGGCCATAAAGAATTGACGGCTGACCTACTTTTGTAAGTGTATTTCGGCTATCATCCCGAAAACGCACAACGACCTTTTTTTTTTTTTTTTTTATGAACTATTTGTTTCATATCTAGCTTAGGCAATTATTGTGAACATTTGGTCCCTATAAGAGCATTTATTTTTTAGACTTTTAGTTGATTTGTACTTGTCACAATTAGGGATAGCACCCGCGGGTCGTGGATGCGGATCCATTGGATCCATCACCCGTACCCGCGGATTTTTTTTTTTTAAGAGACATCCAATTGAACCCTTGTTCGTTGAAACAATTTGACTATATTTTTACTCCCCATTATTAAACGGGCCATTTTGATGCACACTCTTAAAAAAAATAATTTGTTTTTTAAGTTTTATTATTCAACCTCCTTTTTTCAACGGTCACGTTTTTAACAAAACATTTGACAAGTTTGGAAAAAAGTTTTTTATTGATTATCATCAAAAGTTTTCTATTGTCACTCTACTGGATGGAATTATGGCATACAACCAAAATTGCAACCCAACACTACATAAGAACAAAAAGGTTGTTTTTAATTAACATATGTATATGTGTTAAACTCGGAATAATAATAACTTATTTTAGAAAATTAACATAAGACATGTTGAAACATTTTTGTCACATTTAGCTCATCAAGTCTAATACTTATCATTGATAGATTTTATCACGTCTAGGAGATGTTTACTTTTTTCTTGTATTAAGTCCTACTTTCATTTACCTTTGTTTGGAAAAAAAAAAAATTTTTTACTTTGCTTTCCCCTTTCTGTAAAACTCATTTAAACACTTTCTTTGTTTTTTTTTTTTTAAAAAAAAACTTCCTTTTTTTTACGTTACCCGTAAATTATAAATATATAAAAAAAACTTTTTGTTTAAATTTGTTTTTCTAGTTTTTAAAAGGCCACTTGACCAATTTTTTAATTCTTTCACAACACCTGATATCGTGATCGTGACCTTTCACCAAAGCAGGAGATATTCTTGATAAACTAAACACGGACTCGTGTTTGAAATTGTCGGCCACAAAAAAATTCATTTGATAAAAGTATATATATATATATATATATTTTAGTTATAGAAGGAGACCACTTCATTTTCAATACTTCATTTTTGACAAAAAAAACTATTCCATTTTACCATCCTTTTTTTTCTTACTTTAACTTTTAAGATATACTTTTAATAAAAATACAAACTACTTTTTCTTATTTTAACTTTTAAGATTTACTTTTAATAAAAATACAAACTACTTTTTGTATTTTAACTTTTAAGATTTACTTTTAATAAAAGTAAAAACTACTTTTTCTTATTTTAACTTTTAAGATTTACTTTTAATAAAAATACAAACTACTTTTTTATTTTAACTTTTAAAATTATAAATTTAAGAATAAACATTAGTATGCATGAAATAAATAATGATTAATTGCATAAGTAATCATAAATGTTAGATAACATATAAAGACCCCGTCGTATTCGTATTGATCGGAATTAATCTCGACCCATGGTACCGTGTTGTCAAATGACGTGTTGCGTACATAAAGTACCGTGTTGTCAAATGACATGTTGCGTACAATCATGAGGTCTTATTAACATAAATATAAATGTTAGTGAAGTTAATAAGAGTTAGATTACAGAAAATATAATTCAGGCGGTATAACCGGCCATATATAACTTAAATAACATAAATATAAATGTTAGTGAAGTTAATAAGAGTTAGATTACAGAAAATATAATTCAGGTGGTATAACCGACCATATATAACTTAAATAACATAAATATAAATGTTAGTGAAGTTAGTAAAAGTTAGATTACAGAAATATAATTCAGGTGGTATAACCGACCATATATAACTTAAATAACATAAATATAAATGTTAGTAGTCCAAAATTTGATATATTCGAGTCTGAAAATTATTAATAATTTCATACCTTCATTAGTGATTCGTGATCGTTTGAGATATCTTTTAATTACACTAAGCTTTTCGTGCTGATAACGTGTTATAATTCAGTAGGCTTATAACTACCTTTAATGGTTATAAGAACAAAGAGAGAAAAAGAGAGAAGAAAGAGAGAAGAAATATTGATATTGATATTTCAAGAGAAATGGTACACCTTAAATGGTTACCATACATGTCTATTTATAGTATAAAATATTACTATGCAAGAAATATAATAATAATAAAATTAACATCCAATCTAGATATTTTATAACACAATCTAGATATTTTATAACAGTTTATACATATTTATGAACGATAAAACTAGGTGTTAACACCGAAATTATTGTTACCTCGGAAAGGACATAAATTGAGAAACAACCCAAAATGTTAGAATTCATTTAAAATGGAATAGAGGAAAATAAAAAGGCAAAGAAAGGAAAATAAAAGCCAAGTGTGGGAAAAATTTACCAAGTTATTTAGAACATATGTCACATATTTTTGTACAAATAATTGAAGATACTTTTGTTTTGGACAAAATTAACTGTTTTACCAGGAAAATTGTAATATATTTGAAAGAAAGATGGATCTACACGATGAATCAATTCCATCATTAAAAGGAAGTAAAGTCTTCTGAAAAAGACACGCGCTTCTTGATTTAGGTTAGGAAGTTGTCGTCCAGACCAGTTGTAGAGTCTACGAAAAACCTTGAAAAGTTTTCTCGAAAATCAGCTGGAAATCTACGGACCTCAACATCAAACACGGTCGCCAAGTGGTCAGACTTATCCTAACCATGAGAGGATCTGTCTCATACAATGGGGGGCACCGTGAAAATTAGCTTATAAAACTAATGAATCGGATCCGCAGAAAAGATAATCTCCTTAAAGATTAAAAATTAGCTTTTAAGACTGATATTACTCAATCCTTGAGATTGACTTTTAAAGATTGAGAATTACAAACTCATGGAATTCGATGATATCTAAACTCGAGCTTGAACGAGAAAATATTTTGATCAAATTACAAACCAATTTGTTTTCTGAAAACCCATTTTTAATGCGTTCATTACCATTGAACGTAAAATCCTAGGAATTCACCTGAAATTCATTAGGTCACCTGAACCAATTCGGGTGTCAACCGTAAGAACGGTGGTTGCATAGCATGGTCGAAGACAGGACCTTGTGCCAGACTGAAAAACTATAGGGTGATCTTTACTATTGCACCTACAAAGGATAGTAATTGCATCCGACACGATATAGACCATAATCAAAAGCATGTCACGGGATATTGCCTCAACAGTTGCTTGTTCAGCGTCTTCCTTTACAACCGGATGGTAGTTTACCGAAAGGTAATATACGGAGCAAGTATACTGGACGTGTTGCTTTCCCAATACAAGGTTAGCAAGTGGGTAACACAAAACCATAAGTTTTGAGCTAAAATTTTCAAATCTGAAAGCCACCAAACCCACAAAAACAATTTGCAAACACCGGTGAAGGGTTATTCCGGAAAACTTATCTAGGGTAAAAGCTAGATTTAATTTTCAAAAGATTAAATGTTTTCATAAAGATCCAATTTTCATAGTCATGTGGGACTGTAAACCACAACGTTACTATCATTGTTTATAACGCCAAATCAAAATCACTGATGTACAAAGTGTAAAGAATAAAGAAGTGATTCTAGTATTTTTATTTCAAGACTATATTGCTTGAGGAAAAGCAACGCTCAAGTGTGGGAATATTTGATAATGCTAAAAACGAACATATATTTCATAGCATTATCCCTCAAGAAAGACAAGCTTTTGGTTGCAATTGTTCTATTTACAAGTGATATTCGTTTAAATAATAAAAGGTGAAGACAAAAGACAGATTCGACGAATTGAAGACGCAAACGACCAAAAAGCTCAAAAGTACAAAATACAATCAAAGTGGTTCAATTTATTGATGAGAAACGTCTAAAAATTACAAGAGTACGAGCCACAAAATGCAAAATACAAGATATTAAATAGTACGAAAGGACGTTCGAAAATCCGAAACCGGGACCAGAGTCAACTCTCAACGCTCGACGCAACGGACTAAAAATTACAAGTCAACTATGCACATGAATATAATATAATATATAATTAATTCTTAAAATTATATATATATATATATATATATATATATATATATATATATATATATATATATATATATATATATATATATATATATTATATATTAAAACCGTCGGCAAGAAGAAAACAAGCAAATGTGAGCTGGATTCCCAGGCCATGCGATCGCATGGCCAGAAGGCACAAATGCCATGCGATCGCATGGTGAACAGTATCAGCTGACATCCTATAAATTTCGCGTGTTTTGGTCGAATGTTTTACACTTTTTCTATCCTCTCTATCTCTACAATATATATATATATATATATATATATATATATATATATATATATATATATATATATATATATATATATATAATTTATTATTTTAATTTTGATTTTAATTTAATAATAATAAGGGTATGTTAGCGAATGTTGTAAGGGTGTAAGTCGAAATTCTGTCCGTGTAACGCTACGCTATTATTAATCATTGTAAGTTATGTTCAACCTTTTTAAATTAATGTCTCGTAGCTAAGTTATTATTATACTTATTTAAATTGAAGTAATCGTGATGTTGGGCTAAATATTAAAGACGGGGTAATTGGGCTTTGTACCATAATTGGGGTTTGGACAAAAGAACGACACTTGTGGAAATTAGACTATGGGCTATTAATGGGTTTTATATTTGTTTAATTGAATGATAGTTCGTTAATTTAATATAAATATTTACAATTGGACGTACCTATAAATAACCATATACACTCGATCGGACACGATGGGCGGGATATTTATAAGTACCAATAATCGTTCATTTGACCGGACACGGAAATGGATTAATAGTTAATGGACTTATTAAAACAGGGGTGAATTACATACAAGGAAAATTGGTGTACTTATAGTTTAAGTCCCCAATTAGTCAGAATATTTGACTTCAGATATAAGGATAATTTGACGAGGACACTCGCACTTTATATTTATGACTGATGGACTGTTATGGACAAAACCAGATGGACATATTGAATAATCCAAGACAAAGGACAATTAACCCATGGTAATAAACTAAAATCAACACGTTAAACATCATGATTACGGAAGTTTAAATAAGCATAATTCCTTTATTTCATATTTCATCGCACTTTTGTTTACTGTCATTTTATTTAATTGCACTTTTAATTATCGTACTTTGTAATTTTATTTATTGTCATTTTATTTATCGCACTTTTATTTATCGCAATTTAATTTATCGTTATTTACTTTACGCTTTAAATTAAGTTATATTTATTTTTAATATTTTACATTAGGATTTAACTGCGACTAAAATTTTAAAATCGACAAACCGGTCATTAAACGGTAAAAACCCCTTTTATAATAATAACGCTACTTATATTTATATATATATTTAATATAGTTTTTAAAAATATAGCGTTAAACTTGGCTAGCTCCCTGTGGAACGAACCGGACTTACTAAAAACTACACTACTGTACGATTAGGTACACTGCCTATAAGTGTTGTAGAAAGGTTTAGGTATATCCACTCTATAAATAAATAAATAACTTGTGTGAAATTGTATCATATTTAATTGTATTTCGTAGTAAAAATATAACTATTTCGTATACACCTCTACGCACATCAACTGTACGAACCTTATGCGGATGTATGTCACTTTCTTATTAATGAATGAAACTTTGTGTTGTTAAATTTCTGTACGGTGTTCTATTTACGTTACTATATGATGATTTTGTGGTATCTGTATCTAGTTGCATTACTTAATTAGCATGTGTTGTGTTGATTCCATGTTGGTTACCATATACCGTATTACTATGTATTGAATGCTGGATTTTGACTTAAGTCGAAATTTCTGTTTGGAAGATCAATGGCAAACGGAAGATCAATGCCCACAGTAGCACAGATTGAGGAGATGATAACTGAACGAGTAGTCGCAGCAATTGCGAATGTCAACCCCCAAGCTCCACCTGTTAGCAAGAACAATCATAACGGGTGTACCTATAAGGAATTTCAAAGCTGCAAGCCCAACAATTTCAGTGGTACTGAGGGGCCAGTTAGACTAACGAGATGGTTTGAGAAATTGGAAGCTGTGTTCCGTGTGAGCAACTGCTCAGAAATGAACAAGACTAAGTATGCCTCCTGTACACTGTCGGACGGCGCTTTAACCTGGTGGAACACACTTGCTCAGGCTAAGGGTATTGACGAGGCTTATGCTACACCATGGGAGGAATTTAAGGGGGCTATGATCGAGGAGTACTGCCCCAGAACGGAGATTCAGAAAATGGAAGCTGAGTTTTGGGAGTTGAAGGTTGTGGGAAACGATCTTGATGGTTATAGCCTAAGGTACCTGGAATTAGCTCTGATGTGCCCCACGATGGTTACCCCGAAATTTAAGCGAATGGAAAGGTATTTGTGGGGACTTCCCAAGTCCATTCAGGGAAATGTCACCTCTTCAAAACCAGCTGATGTCCCGGAAGCTATGCGCATGGCGCACACCCTGATGAACCAAATTACCAGCAAAGAACCAGAAAAGGCAAAATCAGAATCGGGAGCTAGTAATGAGAAACGTAAGTGGGACAGTAATAAGGGAAGGGTCTTTGATCAAAACCCAGCTAAGAGGCATGAAAGTTTCAAGGGGAACAACGACGGGAGGAACCCCAACCCGAACCCTAGCTCAAACCCTAACTACAAGGGTAGTCTTCCACAGTGCAAGAGATGCTACAAGCATCATACCGGGTGAAATGTCCCGTTCTTATTGATTAAAAACGTTCCATATTAATTGATTTCGTTGCGAGGTTTTGACCTCTATATGAGACATTTTTCAAAGACTGCATTCATTTTTAAAACAAACCATAACCTTTATTTCATAGATAAAGGTTTTAAAAAAAGCTTTACGTAGATTATCAAATAATGATAATCTAAAATATCCTGTTTACACACGACCATTACATAATGGTTTACAATACAAATATGTTACAACAAAATAAGTTTCTTGAATGCAGTTTTTACACAATATCATACAAGCATGGACTCCAAATCTCGTCCTTATTTAAGTATGCGACAGCGGAAGCTCTTAATAATCACCTGAGAATAAACATGCTTAAAACGTCAACAAAAATGTTGGTGAGTTATAGGTTTAACCTATATATATCAAATCATAATAATAGACCACAAGATTTCATATTTCAATACACATCCCATACATAGAGATAAAAATCATTCATATGGTGAACACCTGGTAACCGACATTAACAAGATGCATATATAAGAATATCCCCATCATTCCGGGACACCCTTCGGATATGATATAAATTTCGAAGTACTAAAGCATCCGGTACTTTGGATGGGGCTTGTTGGGCCCGATAGATCTATCTTTAGGATTCGCGTCAATTAGGGTGTCTGTTCCCTAATTCTTAGATTACCAGACTTAATAAAAAGGGGCATATTCGATTTCGATAATTCAACCATAGAATGTAGTTTCACGTACTTGTGTCTATTTTGTAAATCATTTATAAAACCTGCATGTATTCTCATCCCAAAAATATTAGATTTTAAAAGTGGGACTATAACTCACTTTCACAGATTTTTACTTCGTCGGGAAGTATGACTTGGCCACTGGTTGATTCACGAACCTATAACAATATATACATATATATCAAAGTATGTTCAAAATATATTTACAACACTTTTAATATATTTTGATGTTTTAAGTTTATTAAGTCAGCTGTCCTCGTTAGTAACCTACAACTAGTTGTCCACAGTTAGATGTACAGAAATAAATCGATAAATATTATCTTGAATCAATCCACGACCCAGTGTATACGTATCTCAGTATTGATCACAACTCAAACTATATATATTTTGGAATCAACCTCAACCCTGTATAGCTAACTCCAACATTCACATATAGAGTGTCTATGGTTGTTCCGAAATATATATAGATGTGTCGACATGATAGGTCGAAACATTGTATACGTGTCTATGGTATCTCAAGATTACATAATATACAATACAAGTTGATTAAGTTATGGTTGGAATAGATTTGTTACCAATTTTCACGTAGCTAAAATGAGAAAAATTATCCAATCTTGTTTTACCCATAACTTCTTCATTTTAAATCCGTTTTGAGTGAATCAAATTTCTATGGTTTCATATTGAACTATATTTTATGAATCTAAACAGAAAATTATAGGTTTATAGTGGAAAAAATAAGTTACAAGTCGTTTTTGTAAAGGTAGTCATTTCAGTCGAAAGAACGACGTCTAGATGACCATTTTAGAAAACATACTTCCACTTTGAGTTTAACCATAATTTTTGGATATAGTTTCATGTTCATAATAAAAATCATTTTCTCAGAATAACAACTTTTAAATCAAAGTTTATCATAGTTTTTAATTAACTAACCCAAAACAGCCCGCGGTGTTACTACGACGGCGTAAATCCGGTTTTACGGTGTTTTTCGTGTTTCCAGGTTTTAAATCATTAAGTTAGCATATCATATAGATATAGAACATGTGTTTAGTTGATTTTAAAAGTCAAGTTAGAAGGATTAACTTTTGTTTGCGAACAAGTTTAGAATTAACTAAACTATGTTCTAGTGATTACAAGTTTAAACCTTCGAATAAGATAGCTTTATATGTATGAATCGAATGATGTTATGAACATCATTACTACCTTAAGTTCCTTGGATAAACCTACTGGAAAAGAGAAAAATGGATCTAGCTTCAATGGATCCTTGGATGGCTCGAAGTTCTTGAAGCAGAATCATGACACGAAAACAAGTTCAAGTAAGATCATCACTTGAAATAAGATTGTTATAGTTATAGAAATTGAACCAAAGTTTGAATATGATTATTACCTTGTATTAGAATGATAACCTACTGTAAGAAACAAAGATTTCTTGAGGTTGGATGATCACCTTACAAGATTGGAAGTGAGCTAGCAAACTTGAAAGTATTCTTGATTTTATGAAACTAGAACTTTTGGAATTTATGAAGAACACTTAGAACTTGAAGATAGAACTTGAGAGAGATCAATTAGATGAAGAAAATTGAAGAATGAAAGTGTTTGTAGGTGTTTTTGGTCGTTGGTGTATGGATTAGATATAAAGGATATGTAATTTTGTTTTCATGTAAATAAGTCATGAATGATTACTCATATTTTTGTAATTTTATGAGATATTTCATGCTAGTTGCCAAATGATGGTTCCCACATTTGTTAGGTGACTCACATGGGCTGCTAAGAGCTGATCATTGGAGTGTATATACCAATAGTACATACATCTAAAAGCTGTGAATTGTACGAGTACGAATACGGGTGCATACGAGTAGAATTGTTGATGAAACTGAACGAGGATGTAATTGTAAGCATTTTTGTTAAGTAGAAGTATTTTGATAAGTGTCTTGAAGTCTTTCAAAAGTGTATGAATACATATTAAAACACTACATGTATATACATTTTAACTGAGTCGTTAAGTCATCGTTAGTCGTTACATGTAAATGTTGTTTTGAAACCTTTAGGTTAACGATCTTGTTAAATGTTGTTAACCCAATGTTTATAATATCAAAAGAGATTTTAAATTATTATATTATCATGATATTATGATGTACGAATATCTCTTAATATGATATATATACATTAAATGTCGTTACAACGATAATCGTTACATATATGTCTCGTTTCAAAATCATTAAGTTAGTAGTCTTGTTTTTACATATGTAGTTCATTGTTAATATACTTAATGATATGTTTACTTATCATAATATCATGTTAACTATATATATAACCATATATATGTCATCATATAGTTTTTACAAGTTTTAACGTTCGTGAATCACCGGTCAACTTGGGTGGTCAATTGTCTATATGAAACATATTTCAATTAATCAAGTCTTAACAAGTTTGATTGCTTAACATGTTGGAAACATTTAATCATGTAAATATCAATCTCAATTAATATATATAAACATGGAAAAGTTCGGGTCACTACAGTACCTACCCGTTAAATAAATTTCGTCCCGAAATTTTAAGCTGTTGAAGGTGTTGACGAATCTTCTGGAAATAGATGCGGGTATTTCTTCTTCATCTGATCTTCACGCTCCCAGGTGAACTCGGGTCCTCTACGAGCATTCCATCGAACCTTAACAATTGGTATCTTGTTTTGCTTAAGTCTTTTAACCTCACGATCCATTATTTCGACGGGTTCTTCGATGAATTGAAGTTTTTCGTTGATTTGGATTTCATCTAACGGAATAGTGAGATCTTCTTTAGCAAAACATTTCTTCAAATTCGAGACGTGGAAAGTGTTATGTACAGCCGCGAGTTGTTGAGGTAACTCAAGTCGGTAAGCTACTGGTCCGACACGATCAATAATCTTGAATGGTCCAATATACCTTGGATTTAATTTCCATCATTTACCAAATCGAACAACGCCTTTCCAAGGTGCAACTTTAAGCATGACCATCTCTCCAATTTCAAATTCTATATCTTTTCTTTTAATGTCAGCGTAGCTCTTTTGTCGACTTTGGGCGGTTTTCAACCGTTGTTGAATTTGGATGATCTTCTCGGTAGTTTCTTGTATAATCTCCGGACCCGTAATCTGTCTATCCCCCACTTCACTCCAAAAAATCGTAGACCTGCACTTTCTACCATAAAGTGCTTGAAACGGTGCCATCTCAATGCTTGAATGGTAGCTGTTGTTGTAGGAAAATTCTGCTAATGGTAGATGTCGATCCCAACTGTTTCCAAAATCAATAACACATGCTCGTAGCATGTCTTCAAGCATTTGTATCATCCTTTCGCTCTGCCCATCAGTTTGTGGATGATAGGCAGTACTCATGTCTAGACGAGTTCCTAATGCTTGCTGTAACGTCTGCCAGAATCTTGAAATAAATCTGCCATCCCTATCAGAGATAATAGAGATTGGTATTCCATGTCTGGAGATGACTTCCTTCAAATACAGTCGTGCTAACTTCTCCATCTTGTCATCTTCTCTTATTGGCAAGAAGTGTGCTGATTTGGTGAGACGATCAACTATTACCCAAATAGTATCAAAACCACTTGCAGTCCTTGGCAATTTAGTGATGAAATCCATGGTAATGTTTTCCCATTTCCATTCCGGGATTTCGGGTTGTTGAAGTAGACCTGATGGTTTCTGATGCTCAGCTTTGACCTTAGAACACGTCAAACATTCTCCTACGTATTTAGCAACATCGGCTTTCATACCCGGCCACCAAAAATGTTTCTTGAGATCCTTGTACATCTTCCCCGTTCCAGGATGTATTGAGTATCTGGTTTTATGAGCTTCTCTAAGTACCATTTCTCTCATATCTCCAAATTTTGGTACCCAAATCCTTTCAGCCCTATACCGGGTTCCGTCTTCCCGAATATTAAGATGCTTCTCCGATCCTTTGGGTATTTCATCCTTTAAATTTCCCTCTTTTAAAACTCCTTGTTGCGCCTCCTTTATTTGAGTAGTAAGGTTATTATGAATCATTATATTCATAGATTTTACTCGAATGGGTTCTTTGTCCTTCCTGCTCAAGGCATCGGCTACCACATTTGCCTTCCCCGGGTGGTAACGAATCTCAAAGTCATAATCATTCAATAATTCAATCCACCTACGCTGCCTCATATTCAGTTGTTTCTGATTAAATATGTGTTGAAGACTTTTGTGGTCGGTATATATAATACTTTTGACCCCATATAAGTAGTGCCTCCAAGTCTTTAATGCAAAAACAACCACGCCTAATTCCAAATCATGCGTCGTATAATTTTGTTCGTGAATCTTCAATTGTCTAGACGCATAAGCAATCACCTTCGTTCGTTGCATTAATACACAACCGAGACCTTGCTTTGATGCGTCACAATAAATCACAAAATCATCATTCCCTTCAGGCAATGACAATATAGGTGCCGTAGTTAGCTTTTTCTTCAATAACTAAAACGCTTTCTCTTGTTCATCATTCCATTCAAATTTCTTCCCTTTATGCGTTAATGCAGTCAAGGGTTTTGCTATTCTGGAAAAGTCTTGGATGAACCTTCTGTAGTAACCAGCTAGTCCTAAAAACTGGCGTATGTGTTTCGGAGTTTTCGGGGTTTCCCACTTTTCAACAGTTTCTATCTTTGCCGGATCCACCTTAATACCTTCTTTGTTCACTATGTGACCGAGGAATTGAACTTCTTCCAACCAAAATGCACACTTTGAAAACTTAGCGTACAATTCTTCCTTCCTCAATACTTCTAACACCTTTCTCAAATGTTCACCGTGTTCTTGGTCATTCTTTGAGTAAATAAGTATGTCATCAATGAAAACAATGACAAACTTGTCAAGGTATGGTCCACACACTCGGTTCATAAGGTCCATGAACACAGCTGGTGCATTAGTTAAACCAAACGGCATGACCATAAACTCGTAATGACCTTAACGTGTTCTGAAAGCAGTCTTTGGAATATCATCTTCTTTCACCCGCATTTGATGATACCCGGAACGTAAGTCAATCTTTGAATAAACAGACGAGCCTTGTAGTTGATCAAATAAGTCGTCGATTCTCGGTAGTGGGTAGCGGTTCTTGATGGTAAGTTTGTTCAACTCTCGGTAGTCGATACACAACCTGAATGTACCATCTTTCTTCTTGACAAACAAAACAGGAGCTCCCCACGGTGATGTGCTTGGTCGAATGAAACAACGCTCTAAAAGTTCTTGTAATTGGCTTTGCAGTTCTTTCATCTCGTTGGGTGCGAGTTTGTAAGGAGCACGAGCTATTGGTGCAGCTCCTGGTACAAGATCTATTTGAAATTCAACGGATCGATGTGGGGGTAATCCCGGTAATTCTTTCGGAAATACATCGGGAAATTCTTTTGCGATGGGAACATCATTGATGCTCTTTTCTTCAGTTTGTACTTTCTCGACATGTGCTAGAACAGCATAGCAACCTTTTCTTATTAGTTTTTGTGCCTTCAAATTACTAATAAGATGTAGCTTCGTGTTGCCCTTTTCTCCGTACACCATTAAGGGTTTTCCTTTTTCTCGTATAATGCGAATTGCATTTTTGTAACAAACGATCTCTGCTTTCACTTCTTTCAACCAGTCCATACCGATTATCACATCAAAACTCCCTAACTCTACTGGTATCAAATCAATCTTAAATGTTTCGTTAACCAGTTTAATTTCTCGATTCCGACATATATTATCTGCTGAAATTAATTTACCATTTGCTAATTCGAGTAAAAATTTACTATCCAAAGGCGTCAATGGACAACTTAATTTAGCACAAAAATCTCTACTCATATAGCTTCTATCCGCACCCGAATCAAATAAAACGTAAGAAGATTTATTATCAATAAGAAACGTACCCGTAACAAGCTCCGGGTCTTCCTGTGCATCTGCCGCATTAATATTGAAAACTCTTCCGCGGCCTTGTCCATTCGTGTTCTCCTGATTTGGGCAATTTCTAATAATGTGGCCCGGCTTTCCACATTTATAACAAACTACATTGGCATAACTTGCTCCGACACTACTTGCTCCACCATTACTCGTTCCGACACCATTTGTTCCTTTCGTTCTATTAACCCCTGGTCCGTAGACCTCACACTTCGCCGCGCTATGACCATTTCTTTTACACTTGTTGCAAAATTTGGTGCAGAACCCCGAGTGATACTTTTCACACCTTTGGCATAGCTGCTTCTGATTGTTGTTGTTGTTGCGGTTATTATTGTTGTTGGGATGATTGTTGTAGTTGTTGTTGTTGTTGTTGTTGTTGTTGGGCCGTTTGTTGTAGTTGCGATTGATGTTGCGATTGTTGGGATAATTGTTGCGATTATTGTTGTAATTGCTGTTGTTGTTGTATTGGTGATTCTTATCACCGTTTTCCTCCCACTTTCTTTTGACTTGCTTCACATTGGCCTCTTCAGCAGTCTGTTCTTTAATTCTTTCTTCAATCTGGTTCACTAGTTTGTGAGCCATTCTACATACCTGTTGTATGGAGGCGGGCTCGTGTGAACTTATATCTTCTTGGATTCTTTCCGGTAATCCTTTCACAAACGCGTCGATCTTCTCTTCCTCATCTTCGAATGCTCCCGGACACAATAGGCACAATTCTGTGAATCGTCTTTCGTACGTGGTAATATCAAATCCTTGGGTTCGTAACCCTCTAAGTTCTGTCTTGAGCTTATTGACCTCGGTTCTGGGACGGTACTTCTCGTTCATCAAGTGCTTGAATGCTGACCACGGTAGTGCGTAAGCATCATCATGTCCCACTTGCTCTAGATAGGTATTCCACCATGTTAACGCAGAACCTGTGAAGGTATGCGTAGTGTACTTCACTTTGTCCTCTTCAGTACACTTACTTATGGCAAACACCGATTCGACCTTCTCGGTCCACCGTTTCAATCCGATCGGTCCTTCGGTTCCATCAAATTCCAAAGGTTTGCAGGCAGTGAATTCTTTGTAGGTGCATCCTACACGATTTCCTGTACTGCCAGATCCAAGGTTATTGTTGGTATGTAGCACAGCCTGTACTGCGGCTATGTTTGAAGCTAGAAAAGTACGGAATTCCTCTTCATTCATATTCACGGTGTGTCGAGTAGTCGGTGCCATTTCCTTCAAAATAGTCAATTGGAACAAGTTAATCATACAGAATATTAAGAGTAGTTAATAGTATTTCGTAGCATAATATGAACTCATTTATAAAAGCTTTTTCTTCATATTAGCGTTTTATAAGTTTAAATTGTACCTACCCGTTAAGTTCATACTTAGTAGCTAATATACAATTCAACTACTACAATTCTATATGAAAAACTGATTATAATAATATTTCGCGTTCAAACTTTTACACAATATTTTACAAACTTACAATACCGCTTATTTTACATATAGCATGAAATATAGCACACAATAAATTTGATACAAGATGGTTGTGAAGATAATTCTAGCTAGTACACAAGTCGTTCAGCAAAGGCAATAAAGACACGTAATTCATACGTCCAGAAACAAGTCATGCATTCTGGTTTTACTAGGATTACTTCCCATCCTTGGTCTTGTGGAACATAACCGTTATGGCCGTTGATAAAACAGCGTGTTGTAACGTCGTCAAAGGGACGAGGGTTACGTAATGTCCAACAGTCCCGTAACAATCTAAAAACCTCATTTCTTACCCCAATTACCGACTCCGTCACTTGTGGGAACGTTTTGTTTAATAGTTGTAGCCCGATGTTCTTGTTCTCACTTTGGTGAGAAGCGAACATTACTAATCCGTAAGCATGACATGCTTCTTTATGTTGCATGTTAGCTGCTTTTTCTAAATCACGAAGTCCTATATTCGGATATACTGAGTCAAAATAATTTCTTAACCCGTTGCGTAAAATAGCATTTGGGTTTCCCGCAATATATGCGTCAAAGTAAACACATCGTAACTTATGGATTTCCCAATGTGATATCCCCCATCTTTCGAACGAAAGCCTTTTATAAACCAAGGCATTCTTGGAACGTTCTTCGAATGTCTTACAAACTGATCTCGCCTTAAATAGTGTTGCAGAAGAATTCTGACCGACTCTAGACAAGATTTCATCAATCATGTCTCCGGGTAGGTCTCTTAAAATATTGGGTTGTCTATCCATTTTGTGTTTTTATACTGTAAAATAGACAAGAGTTAGATTCATAAAAAAAATACTTATTAATACAAGCAATTTTTACATATATCATAAAGCATAAGCACACTATATTACATATATTACACCACACGAATACAACTATCTTATTCCGACTCGCTTGTTTCTTCTTCTTCGGTTTTGGATCGTTTTGCCAAGTTTCTAGGGATATATGATGTTCCCCTAATACGATCCGTCGTTGTCCACATTGGTTTAGAAAAACCTGGTGGTTTAGAGGTTCCCGGGTCATTGTTACAACTTAAGGACTTCGGGGGTTGACGATACATATAAAGTTCATCGGGGTTGGAATTAGATTTCTCTATTTTTATGCCCTTTCCCTTATTATTTTCTTTTGCCTTTTTAAATTCAGTTGGGGTAATTTCTATAACATCATCGGAATTCTCGTCGGAATCCGATTCATCGGAGAATTGGTAATCCTTCCAATATTTTGCTTCTTTGGCGGAAACACCATTGACCATAATTAACCTTGGTCGGTTAGTTAAGGATTTTCTTTTACTTAACTGTTTTATTATTTCCCCCACCGGTTGTATTTCTTCATCCGGTTCCGATTCTTCTTCCAGTTCCGATTCTTCTTCCGGTTCCGACTCTTCTTCCGGTTCCTCTTCGGGAACTTGTGAATCAGTCCATGAATCATTCCAATTTACATTTGACTCTTCATTATTATTAGGTGAGTCAATGGGACTTGTTCTAGAGGTAGACATCTATCACATAATATCAAACGCGTTAAGAGATTAATATATCACATAATATTCATATGTTAAAAATATATAGTTTCCAACAAAATTTGTTAAGCAATCATTTTTCAAGTAAAAACGGTCGAAGTCCAGACTCACTAATGCATCCTAACAAACTCGATAAGACACACTAATACAAAATTCTGGTTCTCTAAGACCAACGCTCGGATACCAACTGAAATGTCCCGTTCTTATTGATTAAAAACGTTCCATATTAATTGATTTCGTTGCGAGGTTTTGACCTCTATATGAGACATTTTTCAAAGACTGCATTCATTTTTAAAACAAACCATAACCTTTATTTCATAGATAAAGGTTTTAAAAAAAGCTTTACGTAGATTATCAAATAATGATAATCTAAAATATCCTGTTTACACACGACCATTACATAATGGTTTACAATACAAATATGTTACAACAAAATAAGTTTCTTGAATGCAGTTTTTACACAATATCATACAAGCATGGACTCCAAATCTCGTCCTTATTTAAGTATGCGACAGTGGAAGCTCTTAATAATCACCTGAGAATAAACATGCTTAAAACGTCAACAAAAATGTTGGTGAGTTATAGGTTTAACCTATATATATCAAATCATAATAATAGACCACAAGATTTCATATTTCAATACACATCCCATACATAGAGATAAAAATCATTCATATGGTGAACACCTGGTAACCGACATTAACAAGATGCATATATAAGAATATCCCCATCATTCCGGGACACCCTTCGGATATGATATAAATTTCGAAGTACTAAAGCATCCGGTACTTTGGATGGGGCTTGTTGGGCCCGATAGATCTATCTTTAGGATTCGCGTCAATTAGGGTGTCTGTTCCCTAACTCTTAGATTACCAGACTTAATAAAAAGGGGCATATTCGATTTCGATAATTCAACCATAGAATGTAGTTTCACGTACTTGTGTCTATTTTGTAAATCATTTATAAAACCTGCATGTATTCTCATCCCAAAAATATTAGATTTTAAAAGTGGGACTATAACTCACTTTCACAGATTTTTACTTCGTCGGGAAGTAAGACTTGGCCACTGGTTGATTCACGAACCTATAACAATATATACATATATATCAAAGTATGTTCAAAATATATTTACAACACTTTTAATATATTTTGATGTTTTAAGTTTATTAAGTCAGCTGTCCTCGTTAGTAACCTACAACTAGTTGTCCACAGTTAGATGTACAGAAATAAATCGATAAATATTATCTTGAATCAATCCACGACCCAGTGTATACGTATCTCAGTATTGATAACAACTCAAACTATATATATTTTGGAATCAACCTCAACCCTGTATAGCTAACTCCAACATTCACATATAGAGTGTCTATGGTTGTTCCGAAATATATATAGATGTGTCGACATGATAGGTCGAAACATTGTATACGTGTCTATGGTATCTCAAGATTACATAATATACAATACAAGTTGATTAAGTTATGGTTGGAATAGATTTGTTACCAATTTTCACGTAGCTAAAATGAGAAAAATTATCCAATCTTGTTTTACCCATAACTTCTTCATTTTAAATCCGTTTTGAGTGAATCAAATTTCTATGGTTTCATATTGAACTATATTTTATGAATCTAAACAGAAAAGTATAGGTTTATAGTGGAAAAAATAAGTTACAAGTCATTTTTATAAAGGTAGTCATTTCAGTCGAAAGAACGACGTCTAGATGACCATTTTAGAAAACATACTTCCACTTTGAGTTTAACCATAATTTTTGGATATAGTTTCATGTTCATAATAAAAATCATTTTCTCAGAATAACAACTTTTAAATCAAAGTTTATCATAGTTTTTAATTAACTAACCCAAAACAGCCCGCGGTGTTACTACGACGGCGTAAATCCGGTTTTACGGTGTTTTTCGTGTTTCCAGGTTTTAAATCATTAAGTTAGCATATCATATAGATATAGAACATGTGTTTAGTTGATTTTAAAAGTCAAGTTAGAAGGATTAACTTTTGTTTGCGAACAAGTTTAGAATTAACTAAACTATGTTCTAGTGATTACAAGTTTAAACCTTCGAATAAGATAGCTTTATATGTATGAATCGAATGATGTTATGAACATCATTACTACCTTAAGTTCCTTGGATAAACCTACTGGAAAAGAGAAAAATGGATCTAGCTTCAATGGATCCTTGGATGGCTCGAAGTTCTTGAAGCAGAATCATGACACGAAAACAAGTTCAAGTAAGATCATCACTTGAAATAAGATTGTTATAGTTATAGAAATTGAACCAAAGTTTGAATATGATTATTACCTTGTATTAGAATGATAACCTACTGTAAGAAACAAAGATTTCTTGAGGTTGGATGATCACCTTACAAGATTGGAAGTGAGCTAGCAAACTTGAAAGTATTCTTGATTTTATGAAACTAGAACTTTTGGAATTTATGAAGAACACTTAGAACTTGAAGATAGAACTTGAGAGAGATCAATTAGATGAAGAAAATTGAAGAATGAAAGTGTTTGTAGGTGTTTTTGGTCGTTGGTGTATGGATTAGATATAAAGGATATGTAATTTTGTTTTCATGTAAATAAGTCATGAATGATTACTCATATTTTTGTAATTTTATGAGATATTTCATGCTAGTTGCCAAATGATGGTTCCCACATGTGTTAGGTGACTCACATGGGCTGCTAAGAGCTGATTATTGGAGTGTATATACCAATAGTACATACATCTAAAAGCTGTGTATTGTACGAGTACGAATACGGGTGCATACGAGTAGAATTGTTGATGAAACTGAACGAGGATGTAATTGTAAGCATTTTTGTTAAGTAGAAGTATTTTGATAAGTGTCTTGAAGTCTTTCAAAAGTGTATGAATACATATTAAAACACTACATGTATATACATTTTAACTGAGTCGTTAAGTCATCGTTAGTCGTTACATGTAAATGTTGTTTTGAAACCTTTAGGTTAACGATCTTGTTAAATGTTGTTAACCCAATGTTTATAATATCAAAAGAGATTTTAAATTATTATATTATCATGATATTATGATGTACGAATATCTCTTAATATGATATATATACATTAAATGTAGTTACAACGATAATCGTTACATATATGTCTCGTTTCAAAATCATTAAGTTAGTAGTCTTGTTTTTACATATGTAGTTCATTGTTAATATACTTAATGATATGTTTACTTATCATAATATCATGTTAACTATATATATAACCATATATATGTCATCATATAGTTTTTACAAGTTTTAACGTTCGTGAATCACCGGTCAACTTGGGTGGTCAATTGTCTATATGAAACATATTTCAATTAATCAAGTCTTAACAAGTTTGATTGCTTAACATGTTAGAAGCATTTAATCATGTAAATATCAATCTCAATTAATATATATATAAACATGGAAAAGTTCGGGTCACTACACCGGGTACTGCAACGTGGTCTGTGAAAAGTGTAAAAGGACAGGGCATATTGGCAAAGACTGCAAGATCACCACCCCAACTGTGAAGACAAACCCTACTGGACTAAGGAAGTGCTATGAGTGTGGACAACAGGGCCATTTCAGGAATGAATGTCCCAACAAGAGAAAGGACGGTGGGCCAGCGCTTGGAAGAGCTTTCAACGTAAACGCAAGGGATTCCTGTGAGAACCCCGAATTGGTTACAGGTATATTCACTATCAATAATCTATTAGCTTCTGTCCTATTTGATACTGGTGCCAATAGGAGTTATGTATGTAGACACTTTTGCTCTAAGATAGATTGATCGTTAGTTCCTTTAAAGGAGAGTATGCTTATTGAGGTAGCCAATGGAAAACTTGAGAAAGTTGACCAAATTAGCCGAGGAGGTATTATCAACATAGCTGGTGTGGATTTCGAGATTGACTTGTTACCCATCAAATTGGGAAGTTTTGACGTGATTGAAGGTATGGACTGGTTGACCAAGGTAAGGGCCGACATTATCTGTGGAGATAAAGCTATTCGTATACCACATGGAGATGGTGATCCAGTGATTATTTACGGAGAGAAATGTAACTCGAAGCTGAACCTCATTAGTTGTATGAAGGCACAAAAGATCATGAAGAAAGGACGTCTTGTTGTTTTAGCACATGTGAAAACATTAGAAACTGAGGTGAAGAGCGTAGATGATGTACGAATTGTGAACGAATTTCCCAATTTCTTTCCAGAAGAATTGCCTGGATTACCGCCATCAAGAGCAGTGGAGTTTCATATCGATTTAGTGCCAGGAGCTGCACCTGTAGCTCGCGCACCTTATCGACTCGCACCTTCCGAAATGCAAGAGTTGCAGAATCAACTACAAGAACTGCTAGACCGTGGATTTATCCAACCAAGTTCTTCGCCTTGGGGCGCACCTGTTTTATTTGTGAAGAAGAAGGACGGATCTTTCCGCATGTGTATCGATTATCGTGAGCTGAACAAATTGAAGATCAAGAATCGGTATCCCCTTCCCAGAATTGACGATCTTTTCGATCAGCTGCAAGGATCAAGCGTTTACTCTAAGATCAATTTATGATCCGGTTATCACAAATTGAGGGTGAAGGAGAGTGATGTGATGAAAAGTGCGTTCAGAACCTGTTATGGTCACTATGAATTTCTCGTGATGCCATTCGGTTTAACCAACGCACCTACCGTGTTTATGGATCTCATGAATTGTGTTTGCATGTCATACCTGGATAAGTTCGTTATCATCTTCATAGATGATATCCTCATCTACTCAAAAGCGAAGAAGAACATGAGCAACATCTTCGACTAGTGCTTGAACTCTTGAGACAAGAGCAACTTTATGCCAAATTCTCCAAGTGCAAGTTTTGGTTGAAGGAAGTCCAATTCCTGGGTCATATTGTGAGCGATCAAGGTATCAAAGTTGATCCCACAAAGATCGAAGCTATCAGCAAGTGGGAAACCCCCACTACTCCGACTCATATCCGCCAATTTTTAGGTCTCGCCAGTTACTACCGAAGATTTATTGAAGGTTTCTCTCTGATTGCACGTCCTTTGACCGCGCTGACTCACAAAGGGAAGAAGTTCGTTTGGGAAACCAAACACGAATCAGCATTTCAAAGCTTGAAGCGAAAGTTAACCACCGTGCCTATCTTATCACTTCCTGAAGGCAGTGACGACTTCGTTGTGTATTGCGATGGCTCGAAAAATGGTTTTGGTTGCGTATTGATGCAAAGAACGAAGGTCATTGCTTATGCTTCTTGTCAACTGAAGATTCACGAGCGAAACTACACTACTCACGATCTCGAACTTGGAGCCGTTGTTTTTGCGCTCAAATTATGGAGACACTATCTTTATGGAACTAAAAGTACTATCTTCACCGACCACAAAAGCCTCCAACACATATTCGATCAGAAACAACTGAACATGAGACAGTGACGATGGATCGAGACGCTGAACGACTATGATTGTGAACTTCGTTACCATCCTGGCAAGGCAAATGTTGTAGCCGACGCTTTGAGCCGAGAGGAGAGGATGGCACCTCTTCGTGTTCGGGCCTTGAACATCAACATACACTCAAATCTCAATAGCCAGATTCTAGTAGCCCAAGATGAGGCTCTCAAAGAGGAGAATATTTCTCATGAACACTTGAACATTCTCGTCTCTCGATTCGAGGTTAAGGAGACTGGACTTCGATACTTCACCAGAAGAATTTGGGTGCCTAGTTATGGGGATTTGCGAAGCCTCATTCTAGACGAAGCCCACAAGTCAAGATATTCGATTCATCCAGGATCCGGTAAAATGTACCACGATCTCAAGGAACAGTATTGGTGGCCAAATCTTAAGAAAGATGTTGCAACTTATGTTGGGAAGTGTTTGACTTCTTTAAAGGTTAAGGCCAAACATCAAAGGCCATCTGGGTTACTTCAGCAACCGAAAATCCCGTAATGGAAGTGGGGAAGGATAACGATGGACTTCATCATGAAACTACCAAAGACGGTGGGCGGATACGATACCATCTGGGTTATCGTTGACCGTCTTACTAAATCTGCACACTTATTAGCCATGAAGGAAATGGATACGATGGAAAAACTCGCTCAACTATACATAAAAGAGATTGTATCTCGTCATGGTGTGCCCTTATCGATTATTTCAGACCGAGATGCCCGTTTTGCTTCTAGATTTTGGCGTTCTTTGCAAGAAGCCTTGGAGACTCGTCTCAACATGAGTACTGCATATCACCCACAGATCGACGGACAAATCGAACGCACAATTCAGACTTTGGAGGACATGTTGCGTGCTTGTGTTATTGATTTCGAAAAGGCTTGGGAAAGGCATTTGCCGCTAGCCGAATTCTCTTACAACAACAGTTATCATTCGAGTATTAATGCCGCACCTTTCGAAGCGTTGTATGGCCGCAAATGTCGTTCTCCTATTTGTTGGGCTGAAGTAGGCGAAAAGCAAATCACCGAACCCGAGCTAGTCCATGAAACAACCGAGAAGATTGTCCAAATTCAAGTGAGACTCAAGACGGCCCGTGATCACCAAAAGAGTTATGCCGACCTTAAATGTAAAGACTTCGAATTCAACGTGTGTGACCGTGTGTTGTTGAAGGTCGCACCTTGGAAAGGTGTGATCCGTTTTGGAAAGCGTGGGAAGCTCAAACCTCGATACATTGGTCCTTTCGAAATCTTGGAGCGTTTTGGACCCGTTGCTTACCGACTGGATCTTCCAACTCAATTGAGCTCAGTTCATCCTACCTTCCACGTATTGAATTTGAAGAAGTGTCTTGCTGAATCGGAACTTGTCATACCACTGGAGGAACTAACGATTGATGACAAACTCCACTTCGTGGAAGAACCTGTTGAAATTATGGACCGTGAGGTCAAAACCTTGAAACACAACAAGATTCCGATCGTCTGAGTCCGATGGAATGCCAAACTAGGACCCGAGTTTATCTTGGAACGAGAGGATCAAATGATGTAGAAGTATCCTCACCTGTTCCCAACTCCTCCATCTACCTCAGCTTAAAATTTCGGGACAAAATTTTCTTTAACAGGTGGGTAATGTAACGACCCTGGATTTTCCAACTATATTATTAATATTTATTATTAATACTTGCGTTATACTAAATGTATTCTTATACATTTTACTTGTTACCGTATTTGACATTTCAATTTCCCGACTCGTCTTTTCGACACGTGCTTTTCTTGAATAATATTTCGAATATTATTTACGTTCATAATTAATTGTTATTAATTATTTCTAATTAACTAATGTAAGTAGTTAATTACTTGGGCTTTCTACTAATTTGTTGCTTACTTATACTTGGGCTTATATTAATGGACTTGGACTATCAAGCCCACCCTACATCACTTAATGGACTACTTAATGAGCCCATCTTTATGCTAATGATACATTAAGCTTAAACATAGATTAATTAAGTATTAGAGACAAGAATGTATCAAGCATGCATGCACCTCTTTCCCATGCATTTAACCTTATACTCTTCCTAGCATACAACACTCTCCCACACTTGAAAAATGAAACTTAACCTTCCCCTTTGAGAGCTCTAAACAGTCGGCTTTTGTTGGTGGGGAGGGAGTTCAATTTTTTTTTTTTTTTTTTTTGTTACTTATATGCTAGTTTACACTTCATTTTACACATACTTACTTACACCACTTCTTTTCTCTTAACTTTTCTCTCTAAATTGTAAGTAACAACTTTATTTTTCTTTCTTCTTTTTCCTTTAAAAATCACCAAGTATCATCATCAATTTGCTTGTTTGTTGTTTGTTGTTGTTAAAGATCAAACTTTCTAGTTTGTATCTTCATGAATCTTGTTTCTTCCATCCTTTATTTGATGAGGAACCAAGAACAAGGATCTAAGCTTGTTAGCTTATGGTTCTACATTTGAAAAGTTATCAAGATCTAAAGTTCATGAGCTTTAAGTTCTTACATGTTTTGGAAACTTAAGGTTTACTTTTTTAAGATCCAAGCTTTGACTTGAATCTTCTTAAGTATGAAACAAACATGAACTTATTACTTGTAACTTTAGTTTAGTTCTTCATTTTATTTATTTATTTTCGTGATTTATATATGTTGGTCAAGTATTACTAGTTAAACTTGATCTCATTTTTCTTGAAACTAAAGTTTAAACTTTGTAAGTTCAAGAACATGGAAGTTAAACTTTCTAGTTATAACTTCATACACTTATGTTGGATCTAAGTTTCTATAGCTTATGGTCTTCCAATTTTGTCTAAAACAAAAGCTTATAAGCTTATATACATTTTACAAGATAAAAATCTAAGTTTCATAACTTATGGTTTTATTAAAGTAAAGATCCAAGTTCCATAACTTAGGGTTTAACTTAAGAACACTAGATCTAGACTTTCTAGTCTAGGATCTTCAAGATCTAACTCTGATCTAAGTTCTACAACTTAAGATCTTGTTTATTTAGTTTACATTCAAGTTTATAGCTTAATATTACTATTAGAACTCATGTATGTGTCGGATCTAAGATCTTGATGTAACTTTGATTCATCAAACTTCTTACAACCCTTAAATGAGTTGTGCAATTTATCTTAGACATACACTAGTGTCATGATGGTCAAAACTTGGTAAAGATGATGTAAACTCATCAACGAGTTGTACACTTGAAGCTATAAGCATGATGGATGAGAACCGTGATGAGCATCAAGCACCAAGAATCCACCGGAGCACTTTGCTTACTATTTTCTGGATCTGATCAGGCTACTGTATAGTGACCCGAACTTTTCCATGTTTATATATATTAATTGAGATTGATATTTACATGATTAAATGTTTCCAATATGTTAAGCAATCAAACTTGTTAAGACTTGATTAATTGAAATATGTTTCATATAGACAATTGACCACCCAAGTTGACCGGTGATTCACGAACGTTAAAACTTGTAAAAACTATATGATGACATATATATGGATATATATATAGTTAACATTATACTATGATAAGTAAACATATCATTAAGTATATTAATAATGAACTACATATGTAAAAACAAGACTACTAACTTAATGATTTTTAAACGAGACATATATGTAACGATTATCGTTGTAAAGACATTTAATGTATATATATAATATTAAGAGATATTCATACATGATAATATCATGATAATATAATAATTTAAAATTTCATTTGATATTATAAACATTGGATTAACAACATTTAAAAAGATCGTTAACCTAAAGGTTTCAAAACAACACTTACATGTAACGACTAACGATGACTTAACAACTCAGTTAAAATGTATATACATGTAGTGTTTTAATATGTATTTATACACTTTTGAAAGACTTCAATACACTTATCAAAATACTTCTACTTAACAAAAATGCTTACAATTACATCCTCGTTCAGTTTCATCAACAATTCTACTCGTATGCACCCGTATTCGTACTCGTACAATACACAGCTTTTAGATGTATGTACTATTGGTATATACACTCCAATGATCAGCTCTTAGCAGCCCATGTGAGTCACCTAACACATGTGGGAACCATCATTTGGCAACTAGCATGAAATATCTCATAAAATTACAAAAATATGAGTAATCATTCATGACTTATTTACATGAAAACAAAATTACATATCCTTTATATCTAATCCATACACCAACGACCAAAAACACCTACAAACACTTTCATTCTTCAATTTTCTTCATCTAATTGATCTCTCTCAAGTTCTATCTTCAAGTTCTAAGTGTTCTTCATATATTCTACAAGTTCTAGTTACATAAAATCAAGAATACTTTCAAGTTTGCCAGCTCACTTCCAATCTTGTACGGTGATCATCCAACCTCAAGAAATCTTTGTTTCTTACAGTAGGTTATCATTCTAATACAAGGTAATAATCATATTCAAACTTTGGTTCAATTTCTATAACTATAACAATCTTATTTCAAGTGATGATCTTACTTGAACTTGTTTTCGTGTCATGATTCTGCTTCAAGAACTTCGAGCCATCCAAGGATCCATTGAAACTAGATCCATTTTTCTCTTTTCCAGTAGGTTTATCCAAGGAACTTAAGGTAGTAATGATTTTCATAACATCATTCGATTCATACATATAAAGCTATATGATATGCTAAACTTGTTCGCAAACAAAAGTTAATCCTTCTAACTTGACTTTTAAAATCAACTAAACACATGTTCTATATCTATATGATATGCTAACTTAATGATTTAAAACCTGGAAACACGAAAAACACCGTAAAACCGGATTTACGCCGTCGTAGTAACACCGCGGGCTGTTTTGGGTTAGTTAATTAAAAACTATGATAAACTTTGATTTAAAATTTGTTATTCTAAGAAAATGATTTTTATTATGAACATGAAACTATATCCAAAAATTATGGTTAAACTCAAAGTGGAAGTATGTTTTCTAAAATGGTCATCTAGACGTCGTTCTTTCGACTGAAATGACTACCTTTACAAAAACGACTTGTAACTTATTTTTCCGACTATAAACCTATACTTTTTCTGTTTAAATTCATAAAATAGAGTTCAATATGAAACCATAGCAATTTGATTCACTCAAAACGGATTTAAAATGAAGAAGTTATGGGTAAAACAAGAATGGATAATTTTTCTCATTTTAGCTACGTGAAAATTGGTAACAAATCTATTCCAACGATAACTTAATCAACTTGTATTGTATATTATGTAATCTTGAGATACCATAGACACGTATACAATGTTTCGACCTATCATGTCGACACATCTATATATATTTCGGAACAACCATAGACACTCTATATGTGAATGTTGGAGTTAGCTATACAGGGTTGAGGTTGATTCCAAAATATATATAGTTTGAGTTGTGATCAATACTGAGATACGTATACACTGGGTCGTGGATTGATTCAAGATAATATTTATCGATTTATTTCTGTACATCTAACTGTGGACAACTAGTTGTAGGTTACTAACGAGGACAGCTGACTTAATAAACTTAAAACATCAAAATATATTAAAAGTGTTGTAAATATATTTTGAACATACTTTGATATATATGTATATATTGTTATAGGTTCGTGAATCAACCAGTGGCCAAGTCTTACTTCCCGACGAAGTAAAAATCTGTGAAAGTGAGTTATAGTCCCACTTTTAAAATCTAATATTTTTGGGATGAGAATACATGCAGGTTTTATAAATGATTTACAAAATAGACACAAGTACGTGAAACTACATTCTATGGTTGAATTATCGAAATCGAATATGCCCCTTTTTATTAAGTCTGGTAATCTAAGAATTAGGGAACAGACACCCTAATTGACGCGAATCCTAAAGATAGATCTATTGGGCCTAACAAACCCCATCCAAAGTACCGGATGCTTTAGTACTTCGAAATTTATATCATATCCGAAGGATGTCCCGGAATGATGGGGATATTCTTATATATGCATCTTGTTAATGTCGGTTACCAGGTGTTCACCATATGAATGATTTTTATCTCTATGTATGGGATGTGTATTGAAATATGAAATCTTGTGGTTTCTTGTTACGATTTGATATATATAGGTTAAACCTATAACTCACCAACATTTTTGTTGACGTTTAAAGCATGTTTATTCTCAGGTGAATACTAAGAGCTTCCGCTGTTGCATACTAAAATAAGGACAAGATTTGGAGTCCATGTTTGTATGATATTGTGTAAAAACTGCATTCAAGAAACTGATTTCGATGTAACATATTTGAAGGTTTTTCGTATGCCCAAGAGACATATTAAATTAATGTGGCTAATATGTTTTGATCCAAGTCGGGTCATACCCAATAACAAGCTTACCGACACCTTGTTCGTATTTGATCTTAATGATTGGATCATTGATTAAATACGCGACACTTGAATTTTAAGGAAAAGGTTTCTTAAATAATATTACTTGATATGTTTATATATAAGTTATGGAACAACTTATATAACAAGGATTTAATTATTTATAGGTTAAATAATTTATTAAAGTTATGTTACATTTTATAAAATTGGTTTTACAAAATATACATAACAAATAATATACAAGTTTATAAAATGTGTTTTATAAAATCATGTTAAAAAAAACTGATTTTATAAATTCAGTTTTTATATTCCACAAGTATATTATATGTGTTTAAATGGTAGTAGCATGGGGAGTTTAAGAGCATGCACAAGATTCTTCATTGAATGTGCAATACTTTTCCAAGTCTCTATAAGCATGCTCCTTGACAAAATACCACAACACACATGCAAAGATATCAAGTATTAGTGCAAAAAAAAAACTGGTTCTGCAGCTGTTTTGGAGCCGTGGCCTTTGAGGGTCAAAAGGGAGCTCATTTTGTTCTTTGCAAGCTAGTTTTTCAAGTGTCAATTAATCCTAACATAAGTACTAAGTGTTGGTCATAAGTTTGGGGTATAATCTCTTGAGGTTTCATGCTTTTGGAACTCCATTCATCATCATCTTTTATGGTTGCTGCTGTCCAAAATCAGTGAGCATATTAAAGGGGTCTTCAAGCTTGGTTGGAAGGTGATTAAGTGTCTAAAGTCTATTTAACTCAAAAGGTGGTGTTGGTGCATCAAAGGCTTGGAGTTCTTTACACTTGTTCATCATCTTCATTATTAATTAACCTCCTAACTTGGAGTAGGTACATCCCTTGAACTAGCTCTTTTACATTTGAGCATATTTTCTAGACTTGATCTATTTTGGGATTCATGTTTAAATGGTTAAACTTTGTAAAGATTGTTTTAATATGCTTCCGCTTTCTATGTTTATAAAAATGATTTTAGACATATACATATATGGATATGGAAACTTGGTAATCTTTTGAATCCCTACAATGGTATCAGAGCCAAAGTCTTAGAAATATGCTTCTTGTATTTGGCTTTAAAACCCATTTTCTTTACAATCTAGTAACATGCATGAAACTAGAAAGTAAAATTTTGGGTTTTGGGTGGGGGTCCTTTTTGGCCGAATTTTTGGGGTTCCAAATGGGTTTTGGAGCTTCAAGTTTGGCCAAGATTTGTTGTTGTTTTGGTTCACAATCATGCCTTGACCTTGTGGTTGGATTTGTGTGTGATTTGGTTGTATTTTGATGATTGTAAATTCATTCATTTGGTTTGTAATAATCTTGTAATTTTGGTGATGTAATTTATTTTATTTTGTATGTAAAATAGATTAGGTTGTAATTACCTTTTCTAGAAAAATGTATTAGGTTATATATTTTGTAAAAAGAAAGGTGAAGATTCAAGAAGATTACAAGATGGAGCATAAGGATGCAAGAGTTAGTGGGAGATTTGTTAATCTCCTACTTTGTGGTCTTAACCCTTTAGGTAACACTTGTTTTGGCTAAACAAGTGTTTACCACTTTGGCATGATTGTGGACTTTTATTTTGCATGCTTGTATGGTTTTGTGTATGTGTTTGGTTGTTACAAGATCTCATGAAACAACTTGCAAAAATGACATTATATTTGGTTATAATTAAAACAACAAAAGACACTAATAAATGGTTATTAGGTACTAGATGCAAAATGTATATAAAATGGTTTATATCAAGTAAAATTTGGTTATTTTACTAATGACATGAAATGGGTTTTTCATTATATACCATACATCAAATGCATGTTGGTGTATGGCACAATGTTGGCTTAAACTAGAATTTAAGAAAGACTTAAAATCCCTTTAAAACTAAAACAAGGAAAACAAGTTAAACGCCATCCTATTGTGGGACACTTGAACATAGTAGTGAACTCATAATGGGATAAAGGTCACCTAACCGTTATGAGCAAACTAATATGGTTAAGGTAAAATTCACATGCTTGTGGGATAAAGGTCACCTAACCACTTGCATGTTAATTTTACATGTTTACACAAGTAAGACGACTTGATTTGGGAATCATGAACTTAGGGTCACCGAAGCATGAGGAACAAATAGGCGTTGATGGGATAAATATGCCATGCAAAAGGATTGCATGATCCCATAATTTAGAAGTTGCAAAAGGATTGCAATTGTCATATAAATGACTACCTAGCTAAATCAAATAACGGGTTAAAGGTCACCTAACCGAAATTTGATTTACCGTTGGATTCTAACATTTAATAAGACAATTATAATATAAAAGGGTATTGTTTATTAAATTTGAAATCAATACTTAAATGAACTTTGTTAATTTTGTAGATGGCCGCTAATAACAACAACAACATGCAAAACGCACCACTTAACCTAAACAACCTATCGTTAAGGTCTCTCCTCGAGAAGGACAAACTCAACCATACGAACTTTATGGATTGGTTCCGTAATCTTAGGATTGTCCTCAAACTCGAGGATAAAGCGTATGTGTTGGAGGACCCCATTCCCGATCAACCCGACATGGATGATACGGAGGGCATGGCTTACTATGACAAATATTGTGCCGATTCGGTGCAAGTTGGTTGCCTAATGCTTGGGACTATGATACCCGAACTCCAAAAGGATTTCGAACATCATAGTGCATATGACATGATAACGCAATTGAAGGAGATGTTCCTTCAACAAGCACGTGTCGAGCGCTTCGAAACGGTTCGAGCGCTACATGCATGTCGTATGGATGACACCCAATCCGTCTCCTCCTATGTCCTCAAAATGAAAAGCCTCATTGATCGCGCAAACCGTCTTAACCTCAACATTTCCAATGAGCTAGCCACCGATCTTATCCTAAACTCCTTGTCAAAGAGGTTTGACCAATTTGTAATTAATTACAATATGAATGGGATGGATAAGACCATCGGTGAGCTTCATGGCATGTTAAGGACGGCCGAAACAAGCATGGGTAAAAGGGCTTCACCCGTGCTAATGATCAATGATGGCGGGTCAAAAGGTAACAACACCTCTAAGCCTAAGGTGGCTAAGAGAAAAGGACCCGCCTATCAAGGCAAGGGAAAGGTGAAGATGGTTACCCCAACCAAGAACAAGAACAAAAAGCAAAAGGTTGCGGAAAAGGCAAACCCCAAGGAAGACCCATGTTTCGGTTGCGGTGAGATGGGTCATTGGAAACGAAACTGTCCGGTCTACCTTAAGGAGTTGAAGGAAAAGAGGGATGCGGGGCAATCCTCAGGTAATATATATATGGTATATATAGAGCTTAGTATTACTTCTTCTAATACATGGGTATTAGACACTGGATGTGGAACTCACATTTGCAATTCTTTGCAGGGGTTCAAAAGAAGTAACAAGCAAACAGGAACATCAAGTCTCTTCATGGGGAATGGAGCTAAAGTGCAAGTGAAAGCTCAAGGAGACTTTTTGTTAAAACTTCCAAGTGGCATGGAACTTATTTTGAATGATGTTTTGTATGCACCCGACTTGTGTCGAAACATTATTTCTGTTTCCCGTTTGAAACAATATGGTTTTAATGTTAATTTTATTAATGATGATATCCATGCTTGTTTAGATAATGTATTCTATTTCAAGGCTTCGCCTTCAAATGGAATTTATGAATTGGTTCATGATGACACAATATCTAGTAGCTCAATGTACCATACAAGCACCAAGAAACTCAAAAGGGATTTGAGTGATTCCTACTTATGGCATTGTCGCCTTGGTCACATAAACAAGAACCGAATGCATACACTTCAAAAGAATGGACTTTTAAAATCAAATGAGATGGACTCGTTTGATGTATGTGAATCTTGTTTACAAGGCAAAATGACTAAAGCACCTTTCAAAGGGACCTATGAAAGGGCTAAAGACTTATTGGGATTAATACATTCGGATGTGTGTGGACCCTTTAAGCCCATGACTAGGAATGGTGAAAGATACTTTATTACATTCATTGATGACTTCAGTCGTTTCGGATATGTCTACTTGTTAAGGCATAAGGATGAAACTTTTGAAGCATTCAAAGAATATCAAAACGAAGTACAAAATCAACTCAACAAGACAATCAAGGTACTGCGTACCGATAGAGGAGGTGAATACCTAAGCGATGCCTTCCAAGATCATCTTAGAAGTTGTGGGATTATCTCACAACTCACTCCTCCTGGAACACCCCAACTGAATGGAGTTTCCGAAAGGAGGAACCGAACGCTAATGGATATGGTTCGATCTATGATAGCTAGAAGCTCGTTACCTCTATCATTTTGGGGTTATTGTCTATGCTCCGCGACTCGTATTTTAAATATGGCCCCAACCAAGAAAGTGGAACGAACACCTCATGAGATGTGGTTTGGAAAACCTCCATCTCTATCATACTTAAAGGTATGGGGATGTGAAGCTTACCCTAAGCGTTACGTCCCTAATAAGTTGAATGCTCGATCCACGAAGTGTATCTTCATAGGATATCCCAAGAATGATATGGGATATTATTTCTATGATCCATCCGAGCAGAATGTATTTGTTGCTCGGAAGGCGGAATTCCTTGAAACTAAGTTCCTAATGGAAGGAAATAGTGAAAGGAAGATAGATCTTGAGGAGGTTCAAGATCAAGTAGATGATACACAATTGGTTGACACTAGCACTCAACATGAAAATGTTGAGAATGATCAAATGGATGATCAAAATACACAAGACGTTCGCAGATCTGGTAGGATTAGTAATCCTCCTGAGAGATATGAGTTTCTCATGGATGGTTGCTATGTGGTTGATTTGGATGAACCAATAAACTACCAAGATGCTTTATCAAGGATTGATAAAGATAAATGGCAGGAAGCCATGAACGCTGAGATGCAATCCATGTATGACAACCAAGTTTGGGAACTTGTTACACAACCTGCTGGCTCAAGGCTAGTTGATTGTAAATGGCTTTTCAAAATGAAAACCGACATACATGGAAACTTGGATACATATAAAGCTAGACTTGTAGCAAAAGGTTTCACTCAAACTCAAGGGGTTGACTATGATGAAACTTTTTCGCCTATGGCAATGCTAAAGTCTATTAGGATATTACTTGCCATTGCTGCTCACTATGATTATGAAATATGGCAAATGGATGTCAAGACCGCTTTCCTAAATGGACATCTTGAGGAAGATGTCTATATGGTTCAGCCTGAGGGTTTTGTTGATCCGAAATATCCTAAAAAGGTATGCAAGTTAAAGAAGTCAATCTACGGATTGAAACAAGCATCTAGAATGTGGAATCATCGTTTTAATGAGGAGGCCAAGAAATTTGGCTTCATTAAAAATGGTGATGAAGCTTGTGTATACAAGAAAGCTAGTGGGAGCACTATCATGTTCCTTGTACTATATGTGGATGATATATTGTTATTTGGAAATGATATTCCAGCAATGCAAGGTGTTAAAACTTGGTTAAGCAAATGCTTCTCCATTAAGGATCTTGGAGAAGCACAATACGTTTTGGGGATTGGGATCTACAGGGATAGATCCAAGAAACTGATAGGTTTAAATCAAAGTGCATACATTGAAAAGATCTTGAAAAGGTTCAAGATGGAGAACTCTAAGAAAGGTTTGGTACCTATTCAAAAGGGAACACTTCTCAGTTCATCTCAGTGCCCCACCACGAAAGATGAACATGAGAGAATGAAGAAAGTCCCATATGCTTCTGCCATTGGGTCAATCATGTATGCAATGATATGCACTAGACCAGATGTGTCATGCGCTCTTAGCCTGACAAGTAGATACCAGAATAACCCAGGAAACGGTCATTGGATTGCTGTTAAAAGTATATTAAAATACCTTAGGAGGACTAAGGATATGTTTCTGATATATGGGTCTGGTGAGGAGGAACTCGCTGTAAAAGGTTACGTGGATGCGAGTTTCCAAACTGATCGTGATGATTCTCGATAACAATCCGGTTATGTCTTCACATTAAATGGAGGTGCGGTCTCTTGAAAGAGTTCAAAACAGGATGTTGTTGCTCTATCCACTACAGATTCGGAGTACATCGCCGCATCATTAGCAGCTCAGGAAGCTGCATGGATGAAGAAATTCATCGATGACTTAGGAGTAGTCCCTTCCATTCAGGACCCTCTTGAGATCTTTTGTGATAACGAGGGTGCGATTGCACAAATCAAGGAACCTCGTGCTCATCAAAAGACCCGTCACATTGAGCGGAGATTCAACTACATAAGGGATGAAGTTGAAAAGGGAAAGATATGTATTCGCAAAGTTCACACAGATCTTAATATAGCGGATCCTCTCACGAAGCTCTTACATGGATCAAAACATGCAGGACATGTTTGTGCATTAGGGCTTCGATATTCTAGTGATTGGTCATGATCTGTTTTAAGTATTGTAACGGAACGAAATTGTTCAAACTCATTAATATAATTATGGTTTAATTTATTTTGAGTTAAGTTCCTATTTTGCATATTTTATCCATGAATAAGCAATTATTCTAAATTCCGTAGTTGATCACATTTGTGGGAACAAGTGTGAGGTTTAGACTATTATGAACTTGGATTGGTATACATTCACGGACTGAATGTGGGGCAAGGTTGCAACCAAGGTTCATAGATATTTGTGGGATACAAATATTGGAAGACCCGCCCTCAAGATTTACTAAATGGAGCATTTGTGGTTGATCACATGTAGTCTTGAGTAAAGGCGAATATCATTGTATCCTCTGACCTGAGATACATATTGGGTTCAGATATTTACCAAGTATTGTGCCTTGATTCATTCCTTCACTATTCTGAAATATGGTAGTTCATAAGGAAGAGCTCAGGTATAATACAAGGTATATATTTAGGACGTATGTAGTCAAGATGGAATTTGTCCCTCTTATTCGTTGAGAGTCAGATGTCTAAGGCCTGATAAAGTTAAATCTAGAAGAGAGTGATCACTCTGTGTCTCTTGGATTTAACATGACATCTAGGACGAAAGGATATAATGAAAAGATTCACCTATTCATATTCGAGATGGGAACTCGAAAGGGATGATGTTATTGAATGGCACAAAGTCATAACATATTGGGGGTGATGGACGGTCGTTAGGTGGTATCCGTCACTTGCATTAATTTCTTATGTTTCTCGTGCAAGTGGGAGATTGAAGGTTTTTCGTATGCCCGAGAGACATATTAAATTAATGTGGCTTATATGTTTTGATCCAAGTCGGGTCATACCCAATAACAAGCTTACCGACACCTTGTTCGTATTTGATCTTAATGATTGGATCATTGATTAAATACGCGACACTTGAATTTTAAGGAAAAGGTTTCTTAAATAATATTACTTGATATGTTTATATATAAGTTATGGAACAACTTATATAACAAGGATTTAATTATTTATTGGTTAAATAATTTATTAAAGTTATGTTACATTTTATAAAATTGGTTTTACAAAATATACATAACAAATAATATACAAGTTTATAAAATGTGTTTTATAAAATCATGTTAAAAAAAACTGATTTTATAAATTCAGTTTTTATATTCCACAAGTATATTATATGTGTTTAAATGGTAGTGGCATGGGGAGTTTAAGAGCATGCACAAGATTCTTCATTGAATGTGCAATACTTTTCCAAGTCTCTATAAGCATGCTCCTTGACAAAATACCACAACACACATGCAAAGATATCAAGTATTAGTGCAAAAAAAAAACTGGTTCTGCAGCTGTTTTGGAGCCGTGGCCTTTGAGGGTCAAAAGGGAGCTCATTTTGTTCTTTGCAAGCTAGTTTTTCAAGTGTCAATTAATCCTAACATAAGTACTAAGTGTTGGTCATAAGTTTGGGGTATAATCTCTTGAGGTTTCATGCTTTTGGAACTCCATTCATCATCATCTTTTATGGTTGCTGCTGTCCAAAATCAGTGAGCATATTAAAGGGGTCTTCAAGCTTGGTTGGAAGGTGATTAAGTGTCTAAAGTCTATTTAACTCAAAAGGTGGTGTTGGTGCATCAAAGGCTTGGAGTTCTTTACACTTGTTCATCATCTTCATCATTAATTAACCTCCTAACTTGGAGTAGGTACATCCCTTGAACTAGCTCTTTTACATTTGAGCATATTTTCTAGACTTGATCTATTTTGGGATTCATGTTTAAATGGTTAAACTTTGTAAAGATTGTTTTAATATGCTTCCGCTTTCTATGTTTATAAAAATGATTTTAGACATATACATATATGGATATGGAAACTTGGTAATCTTTTGAATCCCTACAATATTTGTATTGTAAACCATTATGTAATGGTCGTGTGTAAACAGGATATTTTAGATTATCATTATTTGATAATCTACGTAAAGCTTTTTAAACCTTTATTTATGAAATAAAGGTTATGGTTTGTTTTAAAAATGAATGCAGTCTTTGAAAAACGTCTCATATAGAGGTCAAAACCTCGTAACGAAATCAATTAATATGGAACGTTTTTAATCAATAAGAACGGGACATTTCAGTTGGTATCCGAGCGTTGGTCTTAGAGAACCAGAATTTTGCATTAGTGTGTCTTATCGAGTTTGTTAGGATGCATTAGTGAGTCTGGACTTCGACCGTGTTTACTTGAAAAATGATTGCTTAACAAATTTTGTTGGAAACTATATATTTTTAACATGTGAATATTATGTGATATATTAATCTCTTAACGCGTTTGATATTATGTGATAGATGTCTACCTCTAGAACAAGTCCCATTGACTCACCTAATAATAATGAAGAGTCAAATGTAAATTGGAATGATTCGTGGACTGATTCACAAGTTCCCGAAGAGGAACCGGAAGAAGAGTCGGAACCGGAAGAAGAATCGGAACCGGAAGAAGAATCGGAACCGGATGAAGAAATAGAACCGGTGGGGGAAATAATAAAACGGTTAAGTAAAAGAAAATCCTCAACCAACCGACCAAGGTTAATTATGGTCAATGGTGTTTCCGCCAAGGAAGCAAAATATTGGGAGGATTACCAATTCTCCGATGAATCGGATTCCGACGAGAATTCCGATGATGTTATAGAAATTACCCCAACTGAATTTAAAAAGGTAAAAGAAAATAATAAGGGAAAGGGCATAAAAATAGAGAAATCTAATTCCAACCCCGATGAACTTTATATGTATCGTCAACCCCCGAAGTCCTTAAGTTGTAACAATGACCCGGGAACCTCTAAACCACCAGGTTTTTCTAAACCAATGTGGAAAACGACGGCTCGTATTAGGGGAACATCATATATCCCTAGAAACTTGGCAAAACGAACCAAAACCGAAGAAGAAGAAACAAGCGAGTCGGAATAAGATAGTTGTATTCGTGTGGTGTAATATATGTAATATAGTGTGCTTATGCTTTATGATATATGTAAAAATTGCTTGTATTAATAAGTATTTTTTTTATGAATCTAACTCTTGTCTATTTTACAGTATAAAAACACAAAATGGATAGACAACCCAATATTTTAAGAGACCTACCCGGAGACATGATTGATGAAATCTTGTCTAGAGTCGGTCAGAATTCTTCGGCACAACTATTTAAGGCGAGATCAGTTTGTAAGACATTCGAAGAACGTTCCAAGAATGCCTTGGTTTATAAAAGGCTTTCGTTCGAAAGATGGGGGATATCACATTGGGAAATCCATAAGTTACGATGTGTTTACTTTGACGCATATATTGCGGGGAACCCAAATGCTATTTTACGCAATGGGTAAAGAAATTATTTTGACTCAATATATCCGAATATTGGACTTCGTGATTTAGAAAAAGCGGCTAACATGCAACATAAAGAAGCATGTTATGCTTACGGATTAGTAATGTTCGCTTCTCACCAAAGTGAGAACAAGAACATTGGGCTACAACTATTAAACAAAACGTTCCCACAAGTGACGGAGTCGGTAATTGGGGTAAGAAATGAGGTTTTTAGATTGTTACGGGACTGTTGGACATTACGTAACCCTCGTCCCTTTGACAACGTTACAACACGCTGTCTTATCAACGGCCATAACAGTTATGTTCCACAAGACCAAGGATGGGAAGTAATCCTAGTAAAACCAGAATGCATGACTTGTTTCTGGACGTATGAATTACGTGTCTTTATTGCCTTTGCTGAACGACTTGTGTACTAGCTAGAATTATCTTCACAACCATCTTGTATCAAATTTATTGTGTGCTATATTTCATGCTATATGTAAAATAAGCGGTATTGTAAGTTTGTAAAATATTGTGTAAAAGTTTGAACGCGAAATATTATTATAATCAGTTTTTCATATAGAATTGTAGTAGTTGAATTGTATATTAGCTACTAAGTATGAACTTAACGGGTAGGTACTACCCGAATTTAAACTTATAAAACGCTAATATGAAGAAAAAGCTTTTATAAATGAGTTCATATTATGCTACGAAATACTATTAACTACTCTTAATATTCTGTATGATTAACTTGTTCCATTTGACTATTTTGAAGGAAATGGCACCGACTACTCGACACACCGTGAATATGAATGAAGAGGAATTCCGTACTTTTCTAGCTTTAAACATAGCCGCAGTACAGGCTGCGCTACATACCAACAATAACCTTGGATCTAGCAGTGCAGGAAATCGTGTAGGATGCACCTACAAAGAATTCACTGCCTGCAAACCTTTGGAATTTGATGGAACCGAAGGACCGATCGGATTGAAACGGTGGACCGAGAAGGTCGAATCAGTGTTTGCCATAAGTAAGTGTACTGAAGAGGACAAAGTGAAGTACGCTACGCATACCTTTACAGGTTCTGCGTTAACATGGTGGAATACCTATCTAGAGCAAGTGGGACAAGACGATGCGTACGCACTACCGTGGTCAGCATTCAAGCACTTGATGAACGAGAAGTACCGTCCCAGAACCGAGGTCAATAAGCTCAAGACAGAACTTAGAGGGTTACGAACCCAAGGATTTGATATTACCACGTACGAAAGATGATTCACAGAATTGTGCCTATTGTGTCCGGGAGCATTCGAAGATGAGGAAGAGAAGATCGACGCGTTTGTGAAAGGATTACCGGAAAGAATCCAAGAAGATATAAGTTCACACGAGCCCGCCTCCATACAACAGGCATGTAGAATGGCTCACAAACTAGTGAACCAGATTGAAGAAAGAATTAAAGAACAGACTGCTGAAGAGGCCAATGTGAAGCAAGTCAAAAGAAAGTGGGAGGAAAACGGTGATAAGAATCACCAATACAACAACAACAGTAATTACAACAATAATCGCAACAATTATCCCAACAATCGCAACATCAATCGCAACTACAACAAACGGCCCAACAACAACAACAACAACAACAACAGCAACTACAACAATCATCCCAACAACAATAATAACCGCAACAACAACAACAATCAGAAGCAGCTATGCCAAAGGTGTGAAAAGTATCACTCGGGGTTCTGCACCAAATTTTGCAACAAGTGTAAAAGAAATGGTCATAGCGCGGCGAAGTGTGAGGTCTACGGACCAGGGGTTAATAGAACGAAAGGAACAAATGGTGTCGGAACAAGTAATGGCAGAGCAAGTAGTGTCGGAGCAAGTTATGCCAATGTAGTTTGTTATAAATGTGGAAAACCGGGCCACATTATTAGAAATTGCCCGAACCAGGAGAACACGAATGGACAAGGCCGCGGAAGAGTTTTCAATATTAATGCGGCAGAGGCACAGGAAGACCCGGAGCTTGTTACGGGTACGTTTCTTATTGACAATAAATCTGCTTACGTTTTATTTGATTCGGGTGCGGATAGAAGCTATATGAGTAGAGATTTTTGTGCTAAATTAAGTTGTCCATTAACGCCTTTGGATAGTAAATTTTTACTCGAATTAGCAAATGGTAAATTAATTTCAGCAGATAATATATGTCGGAATCGAGAAATTAAACTGGTTAGCGAAACATTTAAGATTGATTTGATACCAGTAGAGTTAGGGAGTTTTGATGTGATAATCGGTATGGACTGGTTGAAAGAAGTGAAAGCAGAGATCGTTTGTTACAAAAATGCAATTCACATTATACGAGAAAAAGGAAAACCCTTAATGGTGTACGGAGAAAAGGGCAACACGAAGCTACATCTTATTAGTAATTTGAAGGCACAAAAACTAATAAGAAAAGGTTGCTATGCTGTTCTAGCACACGTTGAGAAAGTACAAACTGAAGAAAAGAGCATCAATGATGTTCCCATTGCAAAAGAATTTCCCGATGTATTTCCGAAAGAATTACCGGGATTACCCCCACATCGATCCGTTGAATTTCAAATAGATCTTGTACCAGGAGCTGCACCAATAGCTCGTGCTCCTTACAGAATCGCACCCAGCGAGATGAAAGAACTGCAAAGCCAATTACAAGAACTTTTAGAGCGTGGTTACCATCAAGAACTGCTACCCACTACCGAGAATCGACGACTTATTTGATCAACTACAAGGCTCGTCTGTTTATTCAAAGATTGATTTACGTTCCGGGTATCATCAAATGCGGGTGAAAGAAGATGATATTCCAAAGACTGCTTTCAGAACACGTTACGGTCATTACGAGTTTATGGTCATGCCATTTGGTTTAACTAATGCACCAGCTGTGTTCATGGACCTTATGAACCGAATGTGTGGACCATACCTTGACAAGTTTGTCATTGTTTTCATTGATGACATACTTATTTACTCAAAGAATGACCAAGAACACGGTGAACATTTGAGAAAGGTGTTAGAAGTATTGAGGAAGGAAGAATTGTACGCTAAGTTTTCAAAGTGTGCATTTTGGTTGGAAGAAGTTCAATTCCTCGGTCACATAGTGAACAAAGAAGGTATTAAGGTGGATCCGGCAAAGATAGAAACTGTTGAAAAGTAGGAAACCCCGAAAACTCCGAAACACATACGCCAGTTTTTAGGACTAGCTGGTTACTACAGAAGGTTCATCCAAGACTTTTCCAGAATAGCAAAACCCTTGACTGCATTAACGCATAAAGGGAAGAAATTTGAATGGAATGATGAACAAGAGAAAGCGTTTCAGTTATTGAAGAAAAAGCTAACTACGGCACCTATATTGTCATTGCGTGAAGGGAATGATGATTTTGTGATTTATTGTGACGCATCAAAGCAAGGTCTCGGTTGTGTATTAATGCAACGAACGAAGGTGATTGCTTATGCGTCTAGACAATTGAAGATTCACGAACAAAATTATACGACGCATGATTTGGAATTAGGCGCGTTGTTTTTGCACTAAAGACTTGGAGGCACTACTTATATGGGGTCAAAAGTATTATATATACCGACCACAAAAGTCTTCAACACATATTTAATCAGAAACAACTGAATATGAGGCAGCGTAGGTGGATTGAATTATTGAATGATTACGACTTTGAGATTCGTTATCACCCGGGGAAGGCAAATGTGGTAGCCGATGCCTTGAGCAGGAAGGACAGAGAACCCATTCGAGTAAAATCTATGAATATAATGATTCATAATAACCTTACTACTCAAATAAAGGAGGCGCAACAAGGAGTTTTAAAAGAGGGAAATTTAAAGGATGAAATACCCAAAGGATCGGAGAAGCATCTTAATATTCGGGAAGACGGAACCCGGTATAGGGATGAAAGGATTTGGGTACCAAAATTTGGAGATATGAGAGAAATGGTACTTAGAGAAGCTCATAAAACCAGATACTCAATACATCCTGGAACGGGGAAGATGTACAAGGATCTCAAGAAACATTTTTGGTGGCCGGGTATGAAAGCCGATGTTGGTAAATACGTAGGAGAATGTTTGACATGTTCTAAGGTCAAAGCTGAGCATCAGAAACCATCAGGTCTACTTCAACAACCCGAAATCCCGGAATGGAAATGGGAAAACATTACCATGGATTTCATCACTAAATTGCCAAGGACTTCAAGTGGTTTTGATACTATTTGGGTAATAGTTGATCGTCTCACCAAATCAGCACACTTCCTGCCAATAAGAGAAGATGACAAGATGGAGAAGTTAGCACGACTGTATTTGAAGGAAGTCGTCTCCAGACATGGAATACCAATCTCTATTATCTCTGATAGGGATGGTAGATTTATTTCAAGATTCTGGCGGACATTACAGCAAGCATTAGGAACTCGTCTAGACATGAGTACTGCCTATCATCCACAAACTGATGGGCAGAGCGAAAGGACGATACAAACGTTTGAAGACATGCTACGAGCATGTGTTATTGATTTCGGAAACAGTTGGGATCGACATCTACCGTTAGCAGAATTTTCCTACAACAACAGCTACCATTCAAGCATTGAGATGGCGCCGTTTGAAGCACTTTATGGTAGAAAGTGCAGGTCTCCGATTTGTTGGAGTGAAGTGGGGGATAGACAGATTACGGGTCCGGAGATTATACAAGAAACTACCGAGAAGATCATCCAAATTCAACAACGGTTGAAAACCGCCCAAATTCGACAAAAGAGCTACGCTGACATTAAAAGAAAAGATATAGAATTTAAAATTGGAGAGATGGTCATGCTTAAAGTTGCACCTTGAAAAGGCGTTGTTCGATTTGGTAAACGAGGGAAATTAAATCCAAGATATATTGGACCATTCAAGATTATTGATCGTGTCGGACCAGTAGCTTACCGACTTGAGTTACCTCAACAACTCGCGGCTGTACATAACACTTTCCACGTCTTGAATTTGAAGAAATTTTTTGCTAAAGAAGATCTCACTATTCCGTTAGATGAAATCCAAATCAACGAAAAACTTCAATTCATCGAAGAACCCGTCGAAATAATGGATCGTGAGGTTAAAAGACTTAAGCAAAACAAGATACCAATTGTTAAGGTTCGATGGAATGCTCGTAGAGGACCCGAGTTCACCTGGGAGCGTGAAGATCAGATGAAGAAGAAATACCCGCATCTATTTCCAGAAGATTCGTCAACACCTTCAACAGCTTAAAATTTCGGGACGAAATTTATTTAATGGGTAGGTACTGTAGTGACCCGAACTTTTCCATGTTTATATATATTAATTGAGATTGATATTTACATGATTAAATGTTTCCAATATGTTAAGCAATCAAACTTGTTAAGACTTGATTAATTGAAATATGTTTCATATAGACAATTGACCACCCAAGTTGACCGGTGATTCACGAACGTTAAAACTTGTAAAAACTATATGATGACATATATATGGATATATATATAGTTAACATTATACTTTGATAAGTAAACATATCATTAAGTATATTAATAATGAACTACATATGTAAAAACAAGACTACTAACTTAATGATTTTTAAACGAGACATATATGTAACGATTATCGTTGTAAAGACATTTAATGTATATATATAATATTAAGAGATATTCATACATGATAATAACATAATAATATAATAATTTAAAATTTCATTTGATATTATAAACATTGGGTTAACAACATTTAACAAGATCGTTAACCTAAAGGTTTCAAAACAACACTTACATGTAACGACTAACGATGACTTAACGACTCAGTTAAAATGTATATACATGTAGTGTTTTAATATGTATTTATACACTTTTGAAAGACTTCAATACACTTATCAAAATACTTCTACTTAACAAAAATGCTTACAATTACATCCTCGTTCAGTTTCATCAACAATTCTACTCGTATGCACCCGTATTCGTACTCGTACAATACACAGCTTTTAGATGTATGTACTATTGGTATATACACTCCAATGATCAGCTCTTAGCAGCCCATGTGAGTCACCTAACACATGTGGGAACCATCATTTGGCAACTAGCATGAAATATCTCATAAAATTACAAAAATATGAGTAATCATTCATGACTTATTTACATGAAAACAAAATTACATATCCTTTATATCTAATCCATACACCAACGACCAAAAACACCTACAAACACTTTCATTCTTCAATTTTCTTCATCTAATTGATCTCTCTCAAGTTCTATCTTCAAGTTCTAAGTGTTCTTCATATATTCTACAAGTTCTAGTTACATAAAATCAAGAATACTTTCAAGTTTGCTAGCTCACTTCCAATCTTGTAAGGTGATCATCCAACCTCAAGAAATCTTTGTTTCTTACAGTAGGTTATCATTCTAATACAAGGTAATAATCATATTCAAACTTTGGTTCAATTTCTATAACTATAACAATCTTATTTCAAGTGATGATCTTACTTGAACTTGTTTTCGTGTCATGATTCTGCTTCAAGAACTTCGAGCCATCCAAGGATCCGTTGAAACTAGATCCATTTTTCTCTTTTCTAGTAGGTTTATCCAAGAAACTTAAGGTAGTAATGATGTTCATAACATCATTCGATTCATACATATAAAGCTATCTTATTCGAAGATTTAAACTTGTAATCACTAGAACATAGTTTAGTTAATTCTAAACTTGTTCGCAAACAAAAGTTAATCCTTCTAACTTGACTTTTAAAATCAACTAAACACATGTTCTATATCTATATGATATGCTAACTTAATGATTTAAAACCTGGAAACACGAAAAACACCGTAAAACCGGATTTACGCCGTCGTAGTAACACCGCGGGCTGTGTTGGGTTAGTTAATTAAAAACTATGATAAACTTTGATTTAAAAGTTGTTATTCTAAGAAAATGATTTTTATTATGAACATGAAACTATATCCAAAAATTATGGTTAAACTCAAAGTGGAAGTATGTTTTCTAAAATGGTCATCTAGACGTCGTTCTTTCGACTGAAATGACTACCTTGAAATGTCCCGTTCTTATTGATTAAAAACGTTCCATATTAATTGATTTCGTTGCGAGGTTTTGACCTCTATATGAGATGTTTTTCAAAGACTGCATTCATTATAAAACAAACCATAACCTTTATTTCATCAATAAAGGTTTAAAAAGCTTTACGTAGATTATCAAATAATGATAATCTAAAATATCATGTTTACACACGACCATTACATAATGGTTTACAATACAAATATGTTACAACAAAATAAGTTTCTTGAATGCAGTTTTTACACAATATCATACAAGCATGGACTCCAAATCTCGTCCTTATTTAAGTATGCGACAGCGGAAGCTCTTAATAATCACCTGAGAATAAACATGCTTAAAACGTCAACAAAAATGTTGGTGAGTTATAGGTTTAACCTATATATATCAAATCATAATAATAGACCACAAGATTTCATATTTCAATACACATCCCATACATAGAGATAAAAATCATTCATATGGTGAACACCTGGTAACCAACATTAACAAGATGCATATATAAGAATATCCCCATCATTCCGGGACACCCTTCGGATATGATATAAATTTCGAAGTACTAAAGCATCCGGTACTTTGGATGGGGTTTGTTAGGCCCAATAGATCTATCTTTAGGATTCGCGTCAATTAGGGTGTCTGTTCCCTAATTCTTAGATTACCAGACTTAATAAAAAGGGGCATATTCGATTTCGATAATTCAACCATAGAATGTAGTTTCACGTACTTGTGTCTATTTTGTAAATCATTTATAAAACCTGCATGTATTCTCATCCCAAAAATATTAGATTTTAAAAGTGGGACTATAACTCACTTTCACAGATTTTTACTTCGTCGGGAAGTAAGACTTGGCCACTGGTTGATTCACGAACCTATAACAATATATACATATATATCAAAGTATGTTCAAAATATATTTACAACACTTTTAATATATTTTGATGTTTTAAGTTTATTAAGTCAGCTGTCCTCGTTAGTAACCTACAACTAGTTGTCCACAGTTAGATGTACAGAAATAAATCGATAAATATTATCTTGAATCAATCCACGACCCAGTGTATACGTATCTCAGTATTGATCACAACTCAAACTATATATATTTTGGAATCAACCTCAACCCTGTATAGCTAACTCCAACATTCACATATAGAGTGTCTATGGTTGTTTCGAAATATATATAGATGTGTCGACATGATAGGTCGAAACATTGTATACGTGTCTATGGTATCTCAAGATTACATAATATACAATACAAGTTGATTAAGTTATGGTTGGAATAGATTTGTTACCAATTTTCACGTAGCTAAAATGAGAAAAATTATCCAATCTTGTTTTACCCATAACTTCTTCATTTTAAATCCGTTTTGAGTGAATCAAATTGCTATGGTTTCATATTGAACTCTATTTTATGAATCTAAATAGAAAAAGTATAGGTTTATAGTCGTAAAAATAAGTTACAAGTCGTTTTTGTAAAGGTAGTCATTTCAGTCGAAAGAACGACGTCTAGATGACCATTTTAGAAAACATAATTCCACTTTGAGTTTAACCATAATTTTTGGATATAGTTTCATGTTCATAATAAAAATCATTTTCTCAGAATAACAACTTTTAAATCAAAGTTTATCATAGTTTTTAATTAACTAACCCAAAACAGCCCGCGGTGTTACTACGACGGCGTAAATCCGATTTTACGGTGTTTTTCGTGTTTCCAGGTTTTAAATCATTAAGTTAGCATATCATATAGATATAGAACATGTGTTTAGTTTATTTTAAAAGTCAAGTTAGAAGGATTAACTTTTGTTTGCGAACAAGTTTAGAATTAACTAAACTATGTTCTAGTGATTACAAGTTTAAACCTTCGAATAAGATAGCTTTATATGTATGAATCGAATGATGTTATGAACATCATTACTACCTTAAGTTCCTTGGATAAACCTATTGGAAAAGAGAAAAATGGATCTAGCTTCAATGGATCCTTGGATGGCTAGAAGTTCTTGAAGCAGAATCATGACACGAAAACAAGTTCAAGTAAGATCATCACTTGAAATAAGATTGTTATAGTTATAGAAATTGAACCAAAGTTTGAATATGATTATTACCTTGTATTATAATGATCACCTACTGTAAGAAACAAAGATTTCTTGAGGTTGGATGATCACCTTACAAGATTGGAAGTGAGCTAGCAAACTTGAAAGTATTCTTGATTTTATGTAACTAGAACTTGTAGAATTTATGAAGAACACTTAGAACTTGAAGATAGAACTTGAGAGAGATCAATTAGATGAAGAAAATTGAAGAATGAAAGTGTTTGTAGGTGTTTTTGGTCGTTGGTGTATGGATTAGATATAAAGGATATGTAATTTTGTTTTCATGTAAATAAGTCATGAATGATTACTCATATTTTTGTAATTTTATGAGATATTTCATGCTAGTTGCCAAATGATGGTTCCCACATGTGTTAGGTGACTCATATGGGCTGCTAAGAGCTGATCATTGGAGTGTATATACCAATAGTACATACATCTAAAAGCTGTGTATTGTACGAGTACGAATACGGGTGCATACGAGTAGAATTGTTGATGAAACTGAACGAGGATGTAATTGTAAGCATTTTTGTTAAGTAGAAGTATTTTAATAAGTGTATTGAAGTCTTTCAAAAGTGTATAAATACATATTAAAACACTACATGTATATACATTTTAACTGAGTCGTTAAGTCATCGTTAGTCGTTACATGTAAGTGTTGTTTTGAAACCTTTAGGTTAACGATCTTGTTAAATGTTGTTAACCCAATGTTTATAATATCAAATGAGATTTTAAATTATTATATTATCATGTATGAATATCTCTTAATATCATATATATATATATACATTAAATGTCTTTACAACGATAATCGTTACATATATGTCTCGTTTAAAAATCATTAAGTTAGTAGTCTTGTTTTTACATATGTAGTTCATTGTTAATATACTTAATGATATGTTTACTTATCATAGTATCATGTTAACTATATATATATATCCATATATATGTCATCATATAGTTTTTACAAGTTTTAACGTTCGTGAATCACCGGTCAACTTGGGTGGTCAATTGTCTATATGAAACATATTTCAATTAATCAAGTCTTAACAAGTTTGATTGCTTAACATGTTGTAAACATTTAATCATGTAAATATCAATCTCAATTAATATATATAAACATGGAAAAGTTCGGGTCACTACAGTACCTACCCGTTAAATAAATTTCGTCCCGAAATTTTAAGCTGTTGAAGGTGTTGATGAATCTTCTGGAAATAGATGCGGGTATTTCTTCTTCATCTGATCTTCACGCTCCCAGGTGAACTCGAGTCCTCTACGAGCATTCCATCGAACCTTAACAATTGGTATCTTGTTTTGCTTAAGTCTTTTAACCTCACGATCCATTATTTCGACGGGTTCTTCGATGAATTGAAGTTTTTCGTTGATTTGGATTTCATCTAACGGAATAGTGAGATCTTCTTTAGCAAAACATTTCTTCAAATTCGAGACGTGGAAAGTGTTATGTACAGCCGCGAGTTGTTGAGGTAACTCAAGTCGGTAAGCTACTGGTCCGACACGATCAATAATCTTGAATGGTCCAATATACCTTGGATTTAATTTCCCTCGTTTACCAAATCGAACAACACCTTTCCCAGGTGCAACTTTAAGCATGACCATCTCTCCAATTTCAAATTCTATATCTTTTCTTTTAATGTCAGCGTAGCTCTTTTGTCGACTTTGGGCGGTTTTCAACCGTTGTTGAATTTGAATGATCTTCTCGGTAGTTTCTTGTATAATCTCCGGACCAGTAATCTGTCTATCCCCCACTTCACTCCAACAAATCGGAGACCTGCACTTTCTACCATAAAGTGCTTCAAATGGCGCCATCTCAATGCTTGAATGGTAGCTGTTGTTGTAGGAAAATTCTGCTAATGGTAGATGTCGATCCCAACTGTTTCCGAAATCAATAACACATGCTCGTAGCATGTCTTCAAGCGTTTGTATCGTCCTTTCACTCTGCCCATCAGTTTGTGGATGATAGGCAGTACTCATGTCTAGACGAGTTCCTAATGCTTGCTGTAATGTCTGCCAGAATCTTGAAATAAATCTGCCATCCCTATCAGAGATAATTGAGATTGGTATTCCATGTCTGGAGACGACTTCCTTCAAATACAGTCGTGCTAACTTCTCCATCTTTTCATCTTCTCTTATTGGCAGGAAGTGTGCTGATTTGGTGAGACGATCAACTATTACCCAAATAGTATCAAAACCACTTGCAGTCCTTGGCAATTTAGTGATGAAATCCATGGTAATGTTTTCCCATTTCCATTCCGGGATTTCGGGTTGTTGAAGTAGACCTGATGGTTTCTGATGCTCAGCTTTGACCTTAGAACACGTCAAACATTCTCCTACGTATTTACCAACATCGGCTTTCATACCCGGCCACCAAAAATGTTTCTTGAGATCCTTGTACATCTTCCCCGTTCCAGGATGTATTGAGTATCTGGTTTTATGAGCTTCTCTAAGTACCATTTCTCTCATATCTCCAAATTTTGGTACCCAAATCCTTTCAGCCCTATACCGGGTTCCGTCTTCCCGAATATTAAGATGCTTCTCCGATCCTTTGGGTATTTCATTCTTTAAATTTCCCTCTTTTAAAACTCCTTGTTGCGCCTCCTTTATTTGAGTAGTAATGTTATTATGAATCATTATATTCATAGATTTTACTCGAATGGGTTCTCTGTCCTTCCTGCTCAAGGCATCAGCTACCACATTTTCCTTTCCCGGGTGGTAACGAATCTCAAAGTCGTAATCATTCAATAATTCAATCCACCTACGCTGCCTCATATTCAGTTGTTTCTGATTAAATATGTGTTGAAGACTTTTGTGGTCGGTATATATAATACTTTTGACCCCATATAAGTAGTGCCTCCAAGTTTTTAATGCAAAAACAACCGCGCCTAATTCCAAATCATGCGTCGTATAATTTTGTTCGTGAATCTTCAATTGTCTAGACGCATAAGCAATCACCTTCGTTCGTTGCATTAATACACAACCGAGACCTTGCTTTGATGCATCACAATAAATCACAAAATCATCATTCCCTTCAGGCAATGACAATATAGGTGTCGTAGTTAGCTTTTTCTTCAATAACTGAAACGCTTTCTCTTGTTCATCATTCCATTCAAATTTCTTTCCTTTATGCGTTAATGCAGTCAAGGGTTTTGCTATTCTGGAAAAGTCTTGGATGAACCTTCTGTAGTAACCAGCTAGTCCTAAAAACTGGCGTATGTGTTTCGGAGTTTTGGGGTTTCCCACTTTTCAACAGTTTCTATCTTTGCCGGATCCACCTTAATACCTTCTTTGTTCACTATGTGACAGAGGAATTGAACTTCTTCCAAACAAAATGCACACTTTGAAAACTTAGCGTACAATTCTTCCTTCCTCAATACTTCTAACACCTTTCCCAAATGTTCACCGTGTTCTTGGTCATTCTTTGAGTAAATAAGTATGTCATCAATGAAAACAATGACAAACTTGTCAAGGTATGGTCCACACACTCGGTTCATAAGGTCCATGAACACAGCTGGTGCATTAGTTAAACCAAACGGCATGACCAGAAATTCGTAATGACCGTAACGTGTTCTGAAAGCAGTCTTTGGAATATCATCTTCTTTCACCCGCATTTGATGATACCCGGAACGTAAGTCAATCTTTGAATAAACAGACGAGCCTTGTAGTTGATCAAATAAGTCGTCGATTCTTGGTAGTGGGTAGCGGTTCTTGATGGTAAGTTTGTTCAACTCTCGGTAGTCGATACACAACCTGAATGTACCATCTTTCTTCTTAACAAACAAAACAGGAGCTCCCCACGGTGATGTGCTTGGTCGAATGAAACCACGCTCTAAAAGTTCTTGTAATTGACTTTGCAGTTCTTTCATCTAGCTGGGTGCGAGTCTGTAAGGAGCACGAGCTATTGGTGCAGCTCCTGGTACAAGATCTATTTGAAATTCAACGGATCGATGTGGGGGTAATCCCGGTAATTCTTTCGGAAATACATCGGGAAATTCTTTTGCAATGGGAACATCATTGATGCTCTTTTCTTCAGTTTGTACCCCTAGAACAGCATAGCAACCTTTTCTTATTAGTTTTTGTGCCTTCAAATTACTAATAAGATGTAGCTTCGTGTTGCCCTTTTCTCCGTACACCATTAAGGGTTTTCCTTTTTCTCGTATAATGCAAATTGCATTTTTGTAACAAACGATCTCTGCTTTCACTTCTTTCAACCAGTCCATACCGATTATCACATCAAAACTCCCTAACTCTACTGGTATCAAATCAATCTTAAATGTTTCGCTAACCAGTTTAATTTCTCGATTTCGACATATATTATCTGCTGAAATTAATTTACCATTTGCTAATTCGAGTAAAAATTTACTATCCAAAGGCGTCAATGGACAACTTAATTTAGCACAAAAATCTCTACTCATATAGCTTCTATTCGCACCCGAATCAAATAAAACGTAAGCAGATTTATTGTCAATAAGAAACGTACCCGTAATAAGCTCCGGGTCTTCCTGTGCCTCTGCCGCATTAATATTGAAAACTCTTCCGCGGCCTTGTCCATTCGTGTTCTCCTGGTTCGGGCAATTTCTAATAATGTGGCCCGGTTTTCCACATTTATAACAAACTACATTGGCATAACTTGCTCCGACACTACTTGCTCCGCCATTACTTGTTCCGACACCATTTGTTCCTTTCGTTCTATTAACCCCTGGTCCGTAGAACTCACACTTCGCCGCGCTATGACCATTTCTTTTACACTTGTTGCAAAATTTGGTGCAGAACCCCGAGTGATACTTTTCACACCTTTGGCATAGCTGCTTCTGATTGTTGTTGTTGTTGCGGTTATTATTGTTGTTGGGATGATTGTTGTAGTTGTTGTTGTTGTTGTTGTTGTTGTTGTTGGGCCGTTTGTTGTAGTTTCGATTGATGTTGCGATTGTTGGGATAATTGTTGCGATTATTGTTGTAATTGCTGTTGTTGTTGTATTGGTGATTCTTATCACCGTTTTCCTCCCACTTTCTTTTGACTTGCTACACATTGGCCTCTTCAGCAGTCTGTTCTTTAATTCTTTCTTCAATCTGGTTCACTAGTTTGTGAGCCATTCTACATGCCTGTTGTATGGAGGCGGGCTCGTGTGAACTTATATCTTCTTGGATTCTTTCCGGTAAGCCTTTCACAAAAGCATCGATCTTCTCTTCCTCATCTTCGAATGCTCCCGGACACAATAGGCACAATTCTGTGAATTGTCTTTCGTACGTGGTAATATCAAATCCTTGGGTTCGTAACCCTCTAAGTTCTGTCTTGAGCTTATTGACCTCGGGTCTGGGACGGTACTTCTCGTTCATCAAGTGCTTGAATGCTGACCACGGTAGTGCGTACGCATCGTCTTGTCCCACTTGCTCTAGATAGGTATTCCACCATGTTAACGCAGAACCTGTGAAGGTATGCGTAGCGTACTTCACTTTGTCCTCTTCAGTACACTTACTTATGGCAAACACCGATTCGACCTTCTCGGTCCACCGTTTCAATCTGATCGGTCCTTCGGTTCCATCAAATTCCAAAGGTTTGCAGGCAGTGAATTCTTTGTAGGTGCATCCTACACGATTTCCTGTACTGCTAGATCCAAGGTTATTGTTGGTATGTAGCGCAGCCTGTACTGCGGCTATGTTTGAAGCTAGAAAATTACGGAATTCCTCTTCATTCATATTCACGGTGTGTCAAGTAGTCGGTGCCATTTCCTTCAAAATAGTCAAATGGAACAAGTTAATCATACAGAATATTAAAAGTAGTTAATAGTATTTCGTAGCATAATATGAACTCATTTATAAAAGCTTTTTCTTCATATTAGCGTTTTATAAGTTTAAATTCGGGTAGTACCTACCCGTTAAGTTCATACTTAGTAGCTAATATACAATTCAACTACTACAATTCTATATGAAAAACTGATTATAATAATATTTCGCGTTCAAACTTTTACACAATATTTTACAAACTTACAATACCGCTTATTTTACATATAGCATGAAATATAGCACACAATAAATTTGATACAAGATGGTTGTGAAGATAATTCTAGCTAGTACACAAGTCGTTCAGCAAAGGCAATAAAGACACGTAATTCATACGTCCAGAAACAAGTCATGCATTCTGGTTTTACTATGATTACTTCCCATCCTTAGTCTTGTGGAACATAACCGTTATGGCCGTTGATAAGACAGCGTGTTGTAACGTCGTCAAAGGAACGAGGGTTACGTAATGTCCAACAGTCCCGTAACAATCTAAAAACCTCATTTCTTACCCCAATTACCGACTCCGTCACTTGTGGGAACGTTTTGTTTAATAGTTGTAGCCCGATGTTCTTGTTCTCACTTTGGTGAGAAGCGAACATTACTAATCCGTAAGCATAACATGCTTCTTTATGTTGCATATTAGCCGCTTTTTCTAAATCACGAAGTCCAATATTCGGATATATTGAGTCAAAATAATTTCTTAACCCATTGCGTAAAATAGCATTTGGGTTCCCCGCAATATATGCGTCAAAGTAAACACATCGTAACTTATGGATTTCCCAATGTGATATCCCCCATCTTTCGAACGAAAGCCTTTTATAAACCAAGGCATTCTTGGAACGTTCTTCGAATGTCTTACAAACTGATCTCGCCTTAAATAGTTGTGCCGAAGAATTCTGACCGACTCTAGACAAGATTTCATCAATCATGTCTCCGGGTAGGTCTCTTAAAATATTGGGTTGTCTATCCATTTTGTGTTTTTATACTGTAAAATAGACAAGAGTTAGATTCATAAAAAAAAATACTTATTAATACAAGCAATTTTTACATATATCATAAAGCATAAGCACACTATATTACATTTATTACACCACACGAATACAACTATCTTATTCCGACTCGCTTGTTTCTTCTTCTTCGGTTTTGGTTCGTTTTGCCAAGTTTCTAGGGATATATGATGTTCCCCTAATACGAGCCGTCGTTTTCCACATTGGTTTAGAAAAACCTGGTGGTTTAGAGGTTCCCGGGTCATTGTTACAACTTAAGGACTTCGGGGGTTGACGATACATATAAAGTTCATCGGGGTTGGAATTAGATTTCTCTATTTTTATGCCCTTTCCCTTATTATTTTCTTTTGCCTTTTTAAATTCAGTTGGGGTAATTTCTATAACATCATCGGAATTCTCGTCGGAATCCGATTCATCGGAGAATTGGTAATCCTCCCAATATTTTGCTTCCTTGGCGGAAACACCATTGACCATAATTAACCTTGGTCGGTTGGTTGAGGATTTTCTTTTACTTAACCATTTTATTATTTCCCCCGCCGGTTCTATTTCTTCATCCGGTTCCGATTCTTCTTCCGGTTCCGATTCTTCTTCCGGTTCCGACTCTTCTTCCGGTTCCTCTTCGGGAACTTGTGAATCAGTCCACGAATCATTCCAATTTACATTTGACTCTTCATTATTATTAGGTGAGTCAATGGGACTTGTTCTAGAGGTAGACATCTATCACATAATATCAAACGCGTTAAGAGATTAATATATCATATAATATTCACATGTTAAAAATATATAGTTTCCAACAAAATTTGTTAAGCAATCATTTTTCAAGTAAACACGGTCGAAGTCCAGACTCACTAATGCATCCTAACAAATTCGATAAGACACACTAATGCAAAATTCTGGTTCTCTAAGACCAACGCTCGGATACCAACTGAAATGTCCCGTTCTTATTGATTAAAAACGTTCCATATTAATTGATTTCGTTGCGAGGTTTTGACCTCTATATGAGATGTTTTTCAAAGACTGCATTCATTTTAAAACAAACCATAACCTTTATTTCATCAATAAAGGTTTAAAAAGCTTTACGTAGATTATCAAATAATGATAATCTAAAATATCCTGTTTACACATGACTATTACATAATGGTTTACAATACAAATATGTTACAACAAAATAAGTTTCTTGAATGCAGTTTTTACACAATATCATACAAGCATGGACTCCAAATCTCGTCCTTATTTAAGTATGCGATAGCGGAAGCTCTTAATAATCACCTGAGAATAAACATGCTTAAAACGTCAACAAAAATGTTGGTGAGTTATAGGTTTAACCTATATATATCAAATCATAATAATAGACCACAAGATTTCATATTTCAATACACATCCCATACATAGAGATAAAAATCATTCATATGGTGAACACCTGGTAACCGACATTAACAAGATGCATATATAAGAATATCCCCATCATTCCGGGACACCCTTCGGATATGATATAAATTTCGAAGTACTAAAGCATCCGGTACTTTGGATGGGGTTTGTTAGGCCCAATAGATCTATCTTTAGGATTCGCGTCAATTAGGGTGTCTGTTCCCTAATTCTTAGATTACCAGACTTAATAAAAAGGGGCATATTCGATTTCGATAATTCAACCATAGAATGTAGTTTCACGTACTTGTGTCTATTTTGTAAATCATTTATAAAACCTGCATGTATTCTCATCCCAAAAATATTAGATTTTAAAAGTGGGACTATAACTCACTTTCACAGATTTTTACTTCGTCGGGAAGTAAGACTTGGCCACTGGTTGATTCACGATCCTATAACAATATATACATATATATCAAAGTATGTTCAAAATATATTTACAACACTTTTAATATATTTTGATGTTTTAAGTTTATTAAGTCAGCTGTCCTCGTTAGTAACCTACAACTAGTTGTCCACAGTTAGATGTACAGAAATAAATCGATAAATATTATCTTGAATCAATCCACGACCCAGTGTATACGTATCTCAGTATTGATCACAACTCAAACTATATATATTTTGGAATCAACCTCAACCCTGTATAGCTAACTCCAACATTCACATATAGAGTGTCTATGGTTGTTCCGAAATATATATAGATGTGTCGACATGATAGGTCGAAACATTGTATACGTGTCTATGGTATCTCAAGATTACATAATATACAATACAAGTTGATTAAGTTATGGTTGGAATAGATTTGTTACCAATTTTCACGTAGCTAAAATGAGAAAAATTATCCAATCTTGTTTTACCCATAACTTCTTCATTTTAAATCCGTTTTGAGTGAATCAAATTGCTATGGTTTCATATTGAACTCTATTTTATGAATCTAAATAGAAAAAGTATAGGTTTATAGTCGGAAAAATAAGTTACAAGTCATTTTTGTAAAGGTAGTCATTTCAGTCGAAAGAACGACGTCTAGATGACCATTTTAGAAAACATACTTCCACTTTAAGTTTAACCATAATTTTTGGATATAGTTTCATGTTCATAATAAAAATCATTTTCTCAGAATAACAACTTTTAAATCAAAGTTTATCATAGTTTTTAATTAACTAATCCAAAACAGCCCGTGGTGTTACTACGACGGCGTAAATCCGGTTTTACGGTGTTTTTCGTGTTTCCAGGTTTTAAATCATTAAGTTAGCATATCATATAGATATAGAACATGTGTTTAGTTGATTTTAAAAGTCAAGTTAGAAGGATTAACTTTTGTTTGCGAACAAGTTTAGAATTAACTAAACTATGTTCTAGTGATTACAAGTTTAAACCTTCGAATAAGATAGCTTTATATGTATGAATCGAATGATGTTATGAACATCATTACTACCTTAAGTTCCTTGGATAAACCTACTGGAAAAGAGAAAAATGGATCTAGCTTCAACGGATCCTTGGATGGCTCGAAGTTCTTGAAGCAGAATCATGACACGAAAACAAGTTCAAGTAAGATCATCACTTGAAATAAGATTGTTATAGTTATAGAAATTGAACCAAAGTTTGAATATGATTATTACCTTGTATTAGAATGATAACCTACTGTAAGAAACAAAGATTTCTTGAGGTTGGATGATCACCTTACAAGATTGGAAGTGAGCTAGCAAACTTGAAAGTATTCTTGATTTTATGTAACTAGAACTTGTAGAATTTATGAAGAACACTTAGAACTTGAAGATAGAACTTGAGAGAGATCAATTAGATGAAGAAAATTGAAGAATGAAAGTGTTTGTAGGTGTTTTTGGTCGTTGGTGTATGGATTAGATATAAAGGATATGTAATTTTGTTTTCATGTAAATAAGTCATGAATGATTACTCATATTTTTGTAATTTTATGAGATATTTCATGCTAGTTGCCAAATTATGGTTCCCACATGTGTTAGGTGACTCATATGGGCTACTAAGATCTGATCATTGGAGTGTATATACCAATAGTACATACATCTAAAAGCTGTGTATTGTACGAGTACGAATACGGGTGCATACGAGTAGAATTGTTGATGAAACTGAACGAGGATGTAATTGTAAGCATTTTTGTTAAGTAGAAGTATTTTGATAAGTGTCTTGAAGTCTTTCAAAAGTGTATGAATACATATTAAAACACTACATGTATATACATTTTAACTGAGTCGTTAAGTCATCGTTAGTCGTTACATGTAAGTGTTGTTTTGAAACCTTTAGGTTAACGATCTTGTTAAATGTTGTTAACCCAATGTTTATAATATCAAATGAGATTTTAAATTATTATATTATCATGTATGAATATCTCTTAATATGATATATATATACATTAAATGTCTTTACAACGATAATCGTTACATATATGTCTCGTTTAAAAATCATAAAGTTAGTAGTCTTGTTTTTACATATGTAGTTCATTGTTAATATACTTAATGATATGTTTCTTATCATAGTATCATGTTAACTATATATATCCATATATATGTCATCATATAGTTTTTACAAGTTTTAACGTTCGTGAATCACCGGTCAACTTGGGTGGTCAATTGTCTATATGAAACATATTTCAATTAATCATGTCTTAACAAGTTTGATTTCTTAACATGTTGTAAACATTTAATCATGTAAATATCAATCTCAATTAATATATATAAACATGGAAAAGTTCGGGTCACTACATACCTTTACAAAAACGACTTGTAACTTATTTTTCCGACTATAAACCTATACTTTTTCTGTTTAGATTCATAAAATAGAGTTCAATATGAAACCATAGCAATTGGATTCACTCAAAACGGATTTAAAATGAAGAAGTTATGGGTAAAACAAGATTGGATAATTTTTCTCATTTTAGCTACGTGAAAATTGGTAACAAATCTATTCCAACCATAACTTAATCAACTTGTATTATATATTATGTAATCTTGAGATACCATAGACACGTATACAATGTTTCGACCTATCATGTCGACACATCTATATATATTTCAGAACAACCATAGACACTCTATATGTGAATGTTGGAGTTAGCTATACAGGGTTGAGGTTGATTCCAAAATATATATAGTTTGAGTTGTGATCAATACTGAGATACGTATACACTGGGTCGTGGATTGATTCAAGATAATATTTATCGATTTATTTCTGTACATCTAACTGTGGACAACTAGTTGTAGGTTACTAACGAGGACAGCTGACTTAATAAACTTAAAACATCAAAATATATTAAAAGTGTTGTAAATATATTTTGAACATACTTTGATATATATGCATATATTGTTATAGGTTCGTGAATCAACCAGTGGCCAAGTCTTACTTCCCGAAGAAGTAAAAATCTGTGAAAGTGAGTTATAGTCCCACTTTTAAAATCTAATATTTTTGGGATGAGAATACATGCAGGTTTTATAAATGATTTACAAAATAGACACAAGTACGTGAAACTACATTCTATGGTTGAATTATCGAAATCGAATATGCCCCTTTTTATTAAGTCTGGTAATCTAAGAATTAGGGAACAGACACCCTAATTGACGTGAATCCTAAAGATAGATCTATTGGGCCTAACAAACCCCATCCAAAGTACCGGATGCTTTAGTACTTTGAAATTTATATCATATCCGAAGGGTGTCCCGGAATGATGGGGATATTCTTATATATGCATCTTGTTAATGTCGGTTACCAGGTGTTCACCATATGAATGATTTTTATCTCTATGTATGGGATGTGTATTAAAATATGAAATCTTGTGGTCTATTGTTACGATTTGATATATATAGGTTAAACCTATAACTCACCAACATTTTTGTTGACGTTTAAAGCATGTTTATTCTCAGGTGAATACTAAGAGCTTCCGCTGTTGCATACTAAAATAAGGACAAGATTTGGAGTCCATGTTTGTATGATATTGTGTAAAAACTGCATTCAAGAAACTGATTTCGATGTAACATATTTGTATAGTAAACCATTATGTAATGGTCGTGTGTAAACAGGATATTTTAGATTATCATTATTTGATAATCTACGTAAAGCTTTTTAAACCTTTATTTATGAAATAAAGGTTATGGTTTGTTTTAAAAATGAATGCAGTCTTTGAAAAACGTCTCATATAGAGGTCAAAACCTCGTAACGAAATCAATTAATATGGAAGTTTTTAATCAATAAGAACGGGACATATTATACTGGGCTACTGGAAAAGTTGATTTCCAGATTGTTCGGTTCGAGTAGATGACGTTTCGTTTAAGAATTGTCTTAATCCGACTTACGGTTTAGGATTTATAGCCTTCCGAAAGTCACTACGCCCTTTTAACGTTGTGCTGAAATTTCTGACCTACTCGCACTTAAACCGTCTCCACGGTCAAACGAAGACGAGTTTGGTTCTGAAAATTGGTAAGTGGTTGGAGGACTCACATACGGAGCCATAGCCACTGACTACGCGTCTTTTCGATTTGTATAGAGGTCGTAGCATCTGAACGAAGTCAGCCTTTGTTTCGATCTCTATTCTTGATTGAAAACTTACTTTACTTTTTACTTATGTTGTTGATGATGATGATACTTAAGACCTAATTTACATACTTTTAAACCTTTGGGAACGATTTGCTGACTTAGTAACTTTTGACTTAGGTTGAGGACCTTTCGGACCAACTACTTGCTTACTTATCTCGTACCGACTTTACTACTTTTCACTGTGAGTTATAGCATCCCTTTTTACTTTAACTATTTTGGGAACTGAGAATACATGCGCATTTTATGATTTACATACTAGGCACGAGTACTTAAACTTTATATATGTGTGGGTTATACAACGGCATAAACTTTCCCCTTAGCTCGGTAACCTTTAGTCATTGGTATTTGAACCGGTGAACGCGAATCTTAGATATGGATCCATAGGGTTTGACATCCCCACTCGGGCTAGTCGCGCTAGCATTTAACGGGTGTTTAATACTTCGTAAACTTACGCACTCGCCAAGTGTACTTTTAGGGGGTGATATTACGTTAAGTTAGTTACCAAGTGCCCACGGTTGAACATATACTTTTCATACTGTTTTGAAATACTGAAATCTTTTGGCCTACCTTACATTACTGTTACATTTAAACTATAGCTCACCAACATTCGTGTTGACGTTTTTAAGCATGTTTTCTCAGGTGCTTAGAGGTTTGATGCTTCCGCTGTAGTAGTCTTGCTGTGTAGACTCCCGCTGCTTTTGTTAGAGATGTCTCTGCATGAAACGTTTACCTTGCATTCAGAACAATGTTACTTTTGAAACAATGAATTTGTAATGACCTTCGCGTCTCGTACTTATGTTAATTGCTTCTATTCATAGAAGCATACTTTCGTTTGTAAAACTTTTGATGTTGTTTATGACGTCACCCTTCTTATGAATGCAAACTTATTTTAAAACAGCATATAGTGTTTGACCTTGTAATGATCCTGTTGTCGATGATCCGTACACGTTAATTTTGTACGGGGCGTCACAGTTACGATGGTGGGATCCAGTTGTCATAGTGATGGGTTTCAAATACATCGTCTTCTTCCAGTTGTAGTTAAGTTTATGAGTTTCTGTCTTCTTCAAATTCTTCAAATGAAAAATGATACCGTTAGCGGCAGCGGCCGGTGGTTGAATTGTTTATAGTTGATTTCATTTCGGAACATTAAATTGATTTAGTAAAATATAAAATTGAGTGACAGTGTTTTAATGGAGAGTAGGGGTTTGAATTTGAGATGATTAGATGGAAGATGAACTAGGTTTGAAGGGAGTTAAAGTTAAAAATTTACATATACTCAAATTTAATTCTAATCTTTTTTTAGTTTATGTAGATATAAAAAATTAGGGTTTATAGTTTTGTTGAAAGATAGTTGAAGATGAAGATGTGGTTGATGGAATTATAAAGAGAAGGGAATATGTAAAACGACAAAAATACTCTCATTTGCTTGTCATGTGATCTCACTTAAATGGATAAAATTAACGCTTGTGAAGTCCAGGATCATTCGTGAGATATCATTATAGCTAGATGTCAACGAGTTAAAAAATAGTTTAAGGTCATCTATGCTGTTTAGTACAAAGTTTAGGGACCAACGGAAAAATTTTGTCGAATTTATTCATACAACTTAATAAAATGCAGTTTTTTTTTTTTTTTTTTTTTTTTTTTTTTTAAAGAAAACCATGTACATATTAGTGGGTTTACTTTTTCCCAGTGGGCTTACATTTAAGATTGAATATTCGGCTTCCTTCATAATAAGTGGGCTCACTGTTTCCCAGTACTTTCCAAAATCAAAACCAGGAACCCAACAAAATCACAAACACAGCTTCTAGCCACTATCAAAGTAGCTCTGCGCATTACATTTTATTGCAAGATTTGTTCACTTCACCAACCTTATTATTGGAAGTACTGTTGTTAACGAGTAAAGAATTTTCGAGCTTGTGTGGCTTGAATTTAAGAACTCAAACAAAACTCACAACTTGATTACTTTCACTAGTCGATTTTCAGTTATTCTTCACTAGTAACTGCTGCCACTACATCGTTTGTAGTGAACTCAATATTTGGTTGAGAAATACAATCACAATCTCACTAGACCGGTTTCAAATAGAGTATCGGTTACTTTTTGTCACTTATCTCATTTGAAGATTCTTAGAGCACACGGTATCCAAATTAAATTCTCACCGTCCCCTCCAATTTCATGACCGACGCCAACAACATGGACAACATCCCAGCGTCGATTTTCGTCGATATTAGCATCGAATTCTCCTCCCCAAAAGAAAGCAGCATACATACCCGTTTAAGCATAGTCGCTCGTCTAAGATTTCGGGTTGTTGATTCTGTGTGGGCTGAACCCACCTCTTCGTCGTCGGGAAACCTACGGTGTGAAACTTGATTTTATGTTTTTCTTGTTTTTTTATTTTTCTATTTTCTTATTGATCGGCCTCATTTTTTTCTCTCACCAAGATTTTGAACCAAGGACACCGAACGACATCTCACTTTATCTCTCACCAAGACTTTGAACCAAGGACGCCGAACGACACCTCACTTTAATCCATTTCAAGGTTAATTTTCGACCTTGAAATGAACACCGAAAAAATAAACACGGACATCTCGTGCTCTTAACCTATCTTACTATTCTTTCTCTAAAACACGTTTCTTGATTTCTTTTTATTTTCATTATCATTATCATTGATTATTAATTCGTTATTAAGTATAACTATATGTTTTCTTCGGCACCATCTTTATGGATATTTTTGCCCTTTTTCTTTGTAGTCGTAATTCTAAATTTTCTACTACTATTTCGACCACAAAAATTGAATTGATAAATTCTGTCACACCTACAAAAAGTCCATGATCCTTAGCTATCAGCCTATCACCTTTATAATTACTCTAATATATAGTCAACGACAACAAGTCATATATATATATATATATATATATATATATATATATATATATATATATATATATATATATATATATATATATATATATATATATATATATATATATATATATATATATATATATTGTATTATTAAAGTCAATATTGGATGACATTATTTTATATTATTATTATTATTGTTTCACCTAATCATCCAGTAGTATAAATAAGCAATTGGTTTGTAAGGATCGATATGAATTACTTCAATAAATATTTCATATTCCTTTCTTCTCCATATATTAATAGTCTATAGTCAATAATCAAGTCACTAAAAGTAGTTATAAACTCCTAAATTATAACACGTTATCAGCACGAAGTGCTCCGTATAATCAAGGTTTATCTAAGGAAGCACAAGTCATTAATCAAGATAAGAAATTCTTTAACGATATCTTCTATTATTTATTAGTAAGGTAAATATTATTATCATCATAAGTAAAATTATATTTCTGTAATCTAACTTTTATTAACTTCACTAACATTTATATTTATGTTATTTAAGTTATATATGGTCGGTTATTCCGTCTGAATTATATTTATGTAATCTAACTTTTATTAACTTCACTAACATTTATATTTATGTTATTTAAATGGTCGGTTATACCGCCTGAATTATATTTATGTAATCTAACTTTTGTTAACTTCACTAACATTTATATTTATGTTATTTAAGTTATATATGGTCGGTTATACCGCCTGAATTATATTTCTATAATCTAACTCTTATTAACTTCACTAACATTTATATTTATGTTATCTAACATTTATGATTACTTATGCAATTAATCATTATTTATTTCATGCATACTAATGTTTATTCTTAAATTTTATTATTTATGCATAATATGTTTATTCTCTTAATCTTCGTATTTATACTAAACGTATTTATACTAAATGTATTTATAGTAATCGTATTTGTGCTAATAAAATTCTTTTATTAAAATTATTATTAATACAACGAGTACGTAACAGTCGTTAACGTCAACTAACGACGTTACAACGGTCATATATACATAACGGTTGTTAAAGTCGACTGACGACGTTACAACGACTATATTTTTCAAATATAAAATAAACATCTCCGTTTTCACATTTTCACATTTTCACAAATCATTCTTCATTTTCTCAGATCACCACTCTAAAAAAAAAAAAAAAATTGTAAAGATGATTCACACAATGATGATTTTTCCTAGTGTATTGGTCATACTAACTATCATCATTGTTGCTAATATACCACCGGGCGAACCTATATTCTATCCTGCTCTTGTGGTTTTATCATTTGTAATCTTATCATTATTCTGTTATTTGCTACTTATGAATTTAAAATGATTCTAATTTCATTTTATTATTTGTCTATGAATAGAAGTTGATTATGATTATGATTTATGTTGTTCATCTTTTTGATAATAGAAAATGTCGAATTTGAAAAGGCTTAAATTTGCTCCTTTAGAATCAAGTGGGAACAACTACTTAACATGGGTTATGAATGTAGAAAAACATCTCGAATCAATCGATATTTTAGAAACCTTGAATGAATCTGTTGAAGAAAACGGGAATGAATCTGTTGAAAAATCTTGATTAAATAAACCCTGAGCTACCCTGAGACTTGAATGGTTTGAATTTTCTAAGATGCCTAGCTTGTTATGTATTGAAAGGACCCGTTCATACCGATTATAAACGATTCACAATAGTTGATTTCATTGCAAGGTATTTGACCTCTAAATGATACATTTTACAAACATTGCATTCGTTTTTAAAAGACAAACTTTCATTACATTGAAAGTTGACGACTTGCATACCATTTCATACTACATCTAGCTATAATTGACTTAATAATAATCTTGATGAACTCAACGACTCGAATGCAACTTCTTTTGAAATATGTCATGAATGACTCCAAGTAATATCTCTAAACTGAGCAAATGCACAACAGAAGATTTCTTTCATACCTGAGAATAAACATGCTTTAAAGTGTCAATCAAAAGGTTGGTGAGTTCATAGGAATCATTCATTTCCATAATTTTAATAGACCACAAGATTTTCTTTTTATAAACATAATCCTCAAGCAGAATCCTCTCGTCTGCATTAAGGTAAAATCATTCATATGGTGAACACCTGGTAACCGACATTAACAAGATGCATATAGAATATCCTTAAAACAGAATCCTCTCGTCTGTATAATAATAAATCGAAGTACTAAAGCATCCGTACCTCGGATGGGGTTTGTTAGGCCCATAGATCTATCTTTATGTATGTTAATGTTTACATATAGAATTAAGAAAAGCAGAAAATAAAACAGTGATGAAATGCCCCGTTCATATACAATATAAACAATTCACAATAGTTGATTACATCGCGAGGTAATTGACCTCTATATGATACATTTTACAAACATTGCATTCATTTTTAAAAGACAAACTTTCTTTACATCGAAAGTTGACGGAAAGCATACTATTTCATAATACCTCCAACTATAATTGGCTTAATAATAATCTTGATGAACTCAATGACTCGAATGCAACGTCTTTTGAAATATATCATGAATGACTCCAAGTAATATCTCTAATATGAGCAAATGCACAGCGGAAGATTTCTTTCATACCTGAGAATAAACATGCTTTCAAGTATCAACCAAAAGGTTGATGAGTTCATTAGTTTATCATAAACATTCATTTTCATCATTTTAATAGACCACAAGATTTTCATTTTTCATTTCTCATAAATATACGTCCCATGCATAGAGACAAAAATAATCATTCATATTGATTGAACACCTGGTAACCGACATTAACAAGATGCATATAAGAATATCCCCTATCATTCCGGGACATCCATCGGACATGATAGAACAACATCGAAGTACTAAAGCATCCGCTACAACGGATGGGGTTTGTTGGGCCCAATAGATCTATCTTTAGGATTCACGTCAATTAGTAGACTGGTTTACTAATTCTTAGGTTACCAAGTAAAAAGGGGCATATTCGGCTTCGATCATTCAACCATATAATGTAGTTTCGATTACTTGTGTCTATTTCGTAAAACAGTTATAAAAGCGCATGTATTCTCAGTCCCAAAAATATATATTGCAAAAGCATTTAAAAAGGGAGCAAATGAAACTCACCTAATGTATTTTGTAGTAAAAATACATATTACGATATTGGACAAATGCAGGGTTGGCCTCGGATTCACGAACCTATGTCATTCGTATATATATTAACACATATATATGAAATCAATTAAGTTTATATATGTTTTATAATGTAATAATTTTAATATCTTTATATATATAATGATATTAATACTAATAACTTGTTATAATACTTATATGATATATAATTTGATTAATGTTATATCAATATAAATAATATTATATTAGTTAATATATTAAAAGCTTAATATTATGTAACATTCGCATACTTATGATATATGTAATAAGTATATTTTTATATGGATATCTTTTGTTTGCAAAAATACTAATTATAATAATACTAAAATAATGATAATAATAATAATAATAATAATAATGATAAAAATAATAAAAATAATAGTAATAATTATAATGTTAATAATAGTAATGATAATAAAAATAGTACTTGATTACGTTTTATGATTACAACTTATAACATTCCTTTTTATCATGTCTAATTAATATTAACGTCGCTCTTAATACTTAATATTTTAATTATATCATTAAGCGTAATCATAACCATATTTACCTTCAACTTAATATATCTTCTTTTATATAATAATAATAATAATAATAATAATAATAATAATAATAATAATAATAATAATAATAATAATAATAATAATAATAATAATAATAATAATAATAATAATAATAATAATAATAATTGTAATAGAAATAATATACCTAACATAAATAAATTCGGCCCAAGTACTAGGCCCAAGTGGAAATCAGGAATTCATACTGGCCCAAGTTAAATATCAATCCGACCCGTATATGCTATTAAATCCGTAATCAATGAATCAGATCGATAAGTTGTATTTCTAAAGCATCGTAGATCTAATTTAAGGTCAAAATAACCTCAATCAACCTTTTAGCGGTGTGTTTTCCGACAATTCATAGCATCGATCAACCCTAGTTTCAATTTTTGAGGGTTCTGCTCGTCGACTGTAACAGGGGTAGGAATTCGATTATCAAGAGGAATCGAGTAGTGGAAAGTTGCAGCATCAATCACTCGATCAAATAACAGGTAATCGGTTCATTATCCTTCTCTCAATTCCTTTATATTTTCTGTACTCATATTTGATTAAACAAGCGTAGTAAATAGTGATGTTATTTGGTGGGTTTGATGAGGGCTTCGATTATCAATTATTTCGTGCAATATCAGGTCAAAGAGAAACAGCAGTAACAATTCGTTGTAATCATGATAGTAGCTAGACCAAGTGGTTGATTGATGGTAGGTTGTTTTATCAGAAATAGGAGTAGTCAATTTTTCACAGATTTAGAAAATAAAGTCGAGATCTTATTTGTTGCAGGTGTAGAAGATGGTTGTGATTGTGGATTTGGTGGTTGTAGCAGAAAATAAGGCAATCAAAAAGCAAGCGTGCACAGTTTGTTGGGTAAGTATTGTAAGTAGAACAAGGTCAAGCAAAAGCCAAAACAGGATCAAGTGTTAGCTATAAAAGGTTGTTGTTGATTAAGGTTAATGATTTTGGAGATAGCCATGGCATAATAGAACAAGTAACGTATTCATTTTCATAATCATAATTATATCAATATCAATATATTGTCATGTTCTTTATTCTTCATCTTACCTATTGACTCTGTATTTTCATCACTCTTATGGTTGCTGTACAAAATCAAAGAAACAGAACATATGGGACTGTGGTGATGCTTGGTGGTAATCGAAAAAAGAACACAACAATAAGTGCAATAGCAGTCCTGGTGAGTTTGTTGTGTATATGACATTTGAAACAGGTACAAATGGCAGTAGCATAATTTTCGAGTTGATAGTTTATGTTTGAATTAATTGCAGCAGTTCATGAGAAGGAGCAATTGTAGGTGATGATTTTATTGCTAATCTCGTTCAACAGGAATAAGATGAAAATGGATGTGTGATGGTAGTGGTATGGTAATTGAAGAAGACAAAGATGGAAGGCAAGAGATGGTGGCGAATGGCTATGTATATATTTATGATCTAGATAGATTGAAGCAGATACAAAATGTGTTTAAAGTAGAAAGGGATGTGAAACAAATTCGTACTATATTTTGTATGGATATCTAATAATTTTGGAGATAGAAACAAACTTGTATATTGCTTGAAAGTGAAAGGAAACAGAATTGGTACAACTTGATTTCAATCTGTCTGTACTAATTTTCGTTTGATTAGTTTTTACAATTCAATATTTATTTTGTTAATTATTATACTGTAATTAAATTTATAATAACAGAATTAATAATAACAAAAAAAATATTAATAATAATATTTATATTAATAACTAACATCATAATTATAATGATAATAGTAACAACAATATTAATAATAAATGATAATTTCAATAAAATATTAATAATAATATTATTCATAATAAAAATTCTAATTTCAATAATATTAATATTGTTAATGATATTAATAATATTACAAATAATAATAATAATATAACACTTTATATATGTCAAATTTCATATTTATACCCTATTATTATTTTTAATAATAATGAAAGTATTAATATTAATATAACAACTATAAATTATTAAATATGTAACATTTAATAATCATATATTACATGATAACCTTTATTGAATATTTATTGTTTATAAATTTTATATATATATTACAATGTACATATAATAATTATTATACATAGAAATCATATATATTTAAATATAGATTCATTTTAAATTCACACTTAATTATTTTGTATTCTATTTTACATATTTAATTCTAATATTTAAATTATATTTTATAATTTAAAATTATTATATACACTTACATTATATATATATATATATATATATATATATATATATATATATATATATATATATATATATATATATTTACAAACAATTATTCGTGAATCATTGGGAATAGTCAAAGGTCAAATGCATTCATGTAAATTGTTCCAAAATTTTGAGACTCAACTTTACAGACTTTGCTTATCGTGTTGGAATCATAATAAGATTAAGTTTAAATTTGGTCGAAAATTTCTGGGTCGTCACAAGTGACCTTAATAATTCAATCACGGGAGTTCTCTGCCGACACTTATTTCCCGTATAGAGCTATAGTGTCCATTGCTAATCAGCGAACGTATAAAAGTGTTCCTAAAAATTCTAAATTTGTAGTTTAAATATATTTAATTATTTCAGTCATTAACTGTTTGGAACCTGATCAAAAAGGTTCGGTAATTATTTATTTTCTGTACCAAATAATATGTACGGAGTACTAAAATTAACCTAAAAAGGTAAAAATATTTTTAACAAATCTAGAATCTTCGTAATCAATTTACACTCCAACTTTTATTTTAATCCTTCATAAACTCATGTTAAATCTATATGAACGCTAACGAAATGTCAAACGAGTAATACAACTTTGACAAATTAAGCTCGAAATCATTTATATTTAATATACTTTATCTATATATATAAGCAGTTTTTAATAGCAAGTTTTACTACATGAATATATTATATATTTTAAAAAAATAGATTTAATATGATATATATATATATATATATATATATATATATATATATATATATATATATATATATATATATATATATTATAATAGTTTTCTTTACATCGCATATTATTTCACATATTTAATTTCAACAATTAAATCATATATATATATATATATATATATATATATATATATATATATATATATATATATATATATATATATATATATATATATATTAAATATACATGTATCTATTTACAATTAGTTGTTCGTAAATCTTTGGGAATAGTCGAAGGGGTAATTAAACATATGAACGTAATTCCAAAGTTTTCGAGACCTAATATTACAGACTTTGCTTATTATGTCGGAAACATATAAAGATAAAGTTTAAATTTGGACAGAAATTTCTGGGTCATCACAGTACCTACCCGTTAAAGAAATTTCATCCCGAAATTTGATTGGGATGGTCATGGCTGATAATAAGTATGTTTTCATGACGCATACGAGCTGAAATTTAGAGTTTTATCATCATCGAGTAATATAGACAAAACAATTTGATTTTTGTGAATAGTACAAGTGAAGTTATCACAAAAGAGTGTAATGAGTAAATGTAGATTCTTCATATCTTTTGACGTAGATAGGATTGATTTCCAGAGTTCAAGGAATTTGGAGAAAATTTTTGTAATAAGATTTGATTCTTCAATAATTAAGGAAATTAGGATCTCTCTAATTAATGCAGAAATCTGCCTTGATTTCTTTATCAGATATTTCACTATAAATCCATTCTCTTCGTTTCCTTTATATTTTAAAGTTTCATCCTTTTGTTTTCCTCTTCCCGACTTTAAGTCAAACGAATAATAGTCCCGAATTTGTAGATATGAATTTTGAAATGAACATAGTTAATGTTCTAAGAAAGAAACGATAATAGCACAATCTGACTTGTCAAATTACCAGAATTTAAGGAAAAAGATAGGGCTGTCAAGATAATATGTTCCTGATATGTTTAGAGATGAGATAGAATGTAAGAGTCGTGTAATATGGCACATGATGACGTTATGATCTGTGAATCATCATGTTCCATTTAGAAACTCAGCATGACTTACTGTAATATAATCACGTTGATCAAGTATCATTATATTATACTAACTCATGCATCAATTTCCAACACTACTTCAAAAACATTCATAGTTTAAACTCGAAAGTTTACAGAATATAGAAACTAGCAGTTTCTTATATGATGTAATACTAATAGCACGAAGAGATAAATGATTTCAGATAAGAATAGTTATGAAAATATTTTCAGAAATATCGAGGATATTTATAATGAAAGATATGATGATATATTAGAATATCTAAAATCAGAGGATGATGAAAGATATTGTCAGCAGGGGTTTAGGGTAAGAAGCAAGGTATTCGTTAACGACTTCAGCAGATACTGAATCATTTGGATTCTTTGAAGGCAGGTTTAGTCTTTATGATTTGTCCACAGCCTCCTTCATGATTTGCTCAACCCATTTTCCAGTTCCAACATTTCCGAGCTTTTCCAACATACTAGTCTTTATCATTAAACTTTTGATGGTTAAGGTCATTTACGGTTGTCTACAATTTCTGCTACTTCATTCAGCTCTTTCAAAATTCAGAAAACTGATTCATAGGCTAAAGCGCTTTTCAGAAATTCAGAATTAAAGTTCGTAAATCCAGGAGATAGAAGTTATGTATATATATATATATATATATATATATATATATATATATATATATATATATATATATATATATATATATATATATATATATATATATATATATATATATATATATATATATATATATATATATAATTGTTGTCGTAGGATCGCTGAGAAATTCGAGATTATCGATTGATGCCTCCCGATATTTGGTATGATAATTATCTTTACAAGATGCCGATGAGTTCATGATAAGACTTCAATAGATAAATATAGTGATTTATTGGAGAGTTTTAAGCCAAAGAGCAACGAGGTTGCTGGTACGTCTGCTGGTAACATGGTGGAATATAAAAGGTTCCCCGGCAACAATAAAAGGGCACGCGTATATATCAAGGTTATAATAAAATGTTTCGAACAAAAAGTCGAAGTTGACTTGCTGGAGTTGTGACAAAACTGGCTATCTCGAACAGGAGTTGCAAAGTTATTTTCGGTAATAATAATGCTAAATGAATTAGCACAGCTACGTGTTAAACGTTTTCTCAGGTTCCAATAGTTTTTCAGGGGCATAACTATATGCATAAATCTTTCCTTCCGTAGATGAAGTGCGGTTGGTTCATCCTTTCGATTGAGATGTTTTCAAGATTTATGAAAGGTTTAAATACAGATTGTAATCGTCAAGATACAAATGAGGTTTAAGATGAAATCAAGTAGCAAACTTGAAGAAATATTTAGTTTCATATGTTATAATCAATATTTTAATTCATTTTAATTGTCCACTGTAATTAGTCCACAGTTAGTAGTCCACAATTAGTAGTTCAACAATTCATATATAGTTTAATATATAATATTCGAATTAATTAATACATGTCGTGACCCATTGTATACATGTATCAGACTCGATCACAACTTAAAGTTTCATGACCCGTCCTAATTCATCTGGACGAATACATTACATTTGGTTACATCGCGAGGTACTTGACCTCTATATGATACATTTTGCAAACATTGCATTCGTTTTTAAAAGACAAACTTTCTTTACATCGAAAGTTGACGACAAGCATACTATTTCATAATACCTCCAACTATAATTGACTTAATAATAATCTTGATGAACTCGACGACTCGTATGCAACATCTTTTGAAATATGTCATGAATGACTCCAAGTAATATCTCTAATATGAGCAAATGCACAGCGGAAGATTTCTTTCATACCTGAGAATAAACATGCTTTCAAGTGTCAACCAAAAGGTTGGTGAGTTCATTAGTTTATCATAATCATTCATTTTCATCATTTTAATAGACCACAAGATTTTCATTTCCATTTCTCATAAATATACGTCCCATGCATAGAGATAAAAATCATTCATATGGATTGAACACCTGGTAACCGACATTAACAAGATGCATATAAGAATATCTCCTATCATTTCAGTAAATCCTTTGGACATGATATAAACAACATCGAAGTACTAAAGCATCCGGTACTTTGGATGGGGTTCGTTAGGCCCAATAGATCTATCTTTAGGATTCGCGTCAATTAGTAGATCGGTTTACTAATTCTTAGGTTACCAAGCAAAAGGGGCATATTCAGCTTCGATCATTCACCCATATAATGTAGTTTCAATTACTTGTATCTATTTCGTAAAACATTTATAAAAATTGCGCATGTATTCTCAGTCCAAAAATGTAGTGAGTAAAAGGGAGGAAATGAAACTCACAATATTGTATTTTGTAGTAAAAATACATATGTCGACATTGAACAAGTGTAAGGTTGGCCTCGGATTCACGAACCTATATCATTTGTATATTCATTAATAAATATAATTGTAATTGAACAAATTTATATATTATATCCTTAATTTATATATTATGTATATTTAATTTATGTATATATTCAAAATGGTTAATATTTATATAGTTATATTATCATATCCATATTTATATACATACTTGTTTAATGTTATATTTAAAAATTGATAGTTTGTTATTTGTAAATATTTATATAAATTTTAGTAGGTTTTATATATATAGTTATGTGAAATTTTAATATAGTTATAGTATATGTAATAAGTATATTTTATGTACAAAGTATTTATTTGCTTAAAAAGGTAGTTTTTGATATTAATAATGATAATATTAATAATCATATTACGTAATAATAATACTTATATTGATAATAATATTAGTAATAACAATAATAATAATAATTATTATTATTATAATTGTAACTAAGGTTATGATAATAATAATAATTATTATTATGTAGTTGTAATGATACTAAAATAACCAATTTTTGATAAAAATGATAATAATTTCTAATATTAACATTACTAATAATAATACCTATGTTAATAATAATAATAATAATAATACTAATAATTATAAAATGATACAAGTACTAATATTAATGAAATTAATTTGTATTATTTTCAAAATAATAAAATTAATCTTACTCACAGTGATAATAGTAATCCCTATATTAATAATACTAATAATTCTAAAATTTTAATAAAAATACCTTATTGATTTTGATATAGATAACAATAATAATCATAACAATATTACAGAATATATAATAATAATAATAATTTTAATCATAATAATAATAATATTCATTCTATTAATAATAACTAAGTTAATAATAATGATAATAATAACATTATGTAATAATACTAGTAATAACAATTATCCTAACAATTATAATAACAATAATAATAATAAAGATAAAGATAATAATAATAATAATAATAATAATAATAATAATAATAATAATAATAATAATAATAATAATAATAATAATAATAATAATAATAATAATAATAATAATAATAATAATTTTAATAAACTACCTCATAAAAATCGTCCCAAAAAAATATAGTGACACTGCCAGGGCTCGAACCCGAGATCTCTCACTCACCCACATACACCCTTAACCAATCCTTCTGTCATGCATTTCTGATTATTCCCACGACTCAATTAAGTTTAACTTGTTTATTCTGTGTTCTTTCTTCTTCAAACAAAACTAGTCGACCATAATGCCATAATTTATAAAACAATTTACCAATCATGATTTAAGACTTGGAATTGAACTACAATTATCACTTGTGATTTATAATGGTTGAAAAATAAAAAAAATAAAAATATTGAAAGTAGCAGCAGCAGTCTGTCGTAAAAAAAATATAAATGAACCCTAAATTAGTTTTTGAATTTAAGATCATTTTAGACAACCATTACTACATGAAATAAGTTTAAATTCGTTTCTGGAATCCCTATTGATCATCAATTTATCCTAAAACATAAAATCGAACACGAATTCCTTCAAGAACAATTTGGTTAACTTTTGAAGTTAAAACTTTGACTTCAAAATTCATGATTAATATGATGAATTTAAATCTATAAATTTGCAGATAGTTTAAGTAGATTATTCCTAACCTTTCTGCATTTTTTGATTTTGAAGAACGATTCGACATCAAGCTTTTGATAAAAGAAGGTGCGTACAGAGAAGAAAAAAAAATATAAGCTGTTTCTTTATTTTTCTGATAAATCCCTCAATTAAAAAAAATTTTAGTTGATAGTTGATAATAAGAATGGAAGATTTGAATGATTTAATTGTGGGATGATTGATCTGGTTTGACAAAGAATCAAAGGTAAACAGAACGACAGAAAAAAAAATGAGATAGCAACCTATGATATCAATAATGCGTATATATCTATAATTGATATTAATATCCGTATATATATATATATATATGTATTTATCTGTATTTTATATATATGTATTTATATACCTATATGTAATTATATATCATTTAATATTAACTAATATCAATAAGTGTTAATGTATTAATGATATTAATATTATTACATTTATATTAATAAGATTATGAATTTTAATAATGATAATAATGTTTTAATATAATAGGAATACCATTATTTATAATACTAAATATAACAAATTATGTATATATATATATATATATATATATATATATATATCAAATAAAAATACAAATAATAATTTCAATAATACTATATTAATTATAATAATCATTTATATTATTAATGATAATATTATTATTAGTAATAATGCTATAACAATTCATATATATATATATATATATCAAGTTTCATATTTGTATGTTATATTGATAATACTAATTTTTATATTAGTATTGAAAATAATACTAATATTACTATAACATTTATTTCTAACTTGTGATTACATTTAATATTATTATTACTACAATTTTATTAATAATATCCTATTTTTATTTTTATAAATTTTTAATAACAACAACATATAATACTTCAAATTATATTTTGAATTATTATTTATATATACATTCACACATATCTATTTACAATTAATTGTTCATGAATTGTCGAGAGCAGTCGAAGGTCAGTTGAATATATGAACATCGTTTCAAAATTTTCTAGACTCAACGTTATATACTTTGCTTATCGTGTCTGAAACATATAATGTTTAAGTTTAAATTTGTTCGAAAATTCCCGAGTCGTCACACAAAGTATATATATTATTTAGAATCAACCTCAATCCTGTATAGCTAACTCGAACATTACCGCATATAGAGTGTCTATGGTTATTCCAAATAATATATATAGATGCGTCGATATGATATGTTAAAACCTTGTATACGTGTCCCGATATTTAAAATGCGTAAATAACAGTATTTAAATGACGATGAATAAAGTGCGTAAAATAAATAACAGAAATTAAATGAAAATAAATAAAATTGCGAGAATTAAATTGCGATAAAATAAATTACGATAATTAAATGTAATAAGGAATTAACAGTTAGCTAGGAACAGTTAGCTAGGAACAGTTAGCTAGAATTTTGTTAGCATCGATTCTTAACAAAATTTCTCATAGTTAATTTGTTTGTTTCTAATAAATTTTATTTTGTCAAATATTTTCTTCACTATACCACTTGTTGGATTCTGATAGGTCAAAATTCAAATATGAAATCGAATGAAAATGGTTATTCTGTGGTGAACGGATTCGTATATTTGTGGATGTAAGTAGGATAGTAAATGACTGTTGAATCAAATTGAAAGAATGTACAGTGTAACTTTTTAATGTAAAATCTAAATATTTCTAGGGTATTACCTACCCGTTAAAATATTTTCACCATTAACAGTTTGTACAAATGAATTTTTAATTACAATCTTTATGAAAATATATACACATATATATTTTCTTTAGATGTAATCATGGATTTAATGAGTCAATATAATATTAAACTCATTTGATTTACCGTTGGAACTAGAATACATAATCTCTAAAACATTAGAGATCACCTAATCGCCATGTAGAACGAAGATAAATGATGTAGAACGTCATGTAGAACGAAGATAATCGATGTAGAACAAGATGTAGAATGAAGGTTATGCTCGAGGTATAGATTGTGATGTTGAGGCGTGTGATGTTTGTGACAACCCGAAAATTTCTGACCAAATTTAAACTTTATCTTTATATTATTTCGACACGATAAGCAAAGTTTGTTAAGTTAAAATTTCAAAAATGTTAAACTTTATTCATACATTCATTTAACCTCGACCAAGTTTCGACGATTCACGAACCAATATATAAATGAATATGATTATATATGTATATGTGTTTATATAGTATAACTTGAAAAGTTAACAAAGTATTAAATGTATAATGCTTTACATGAATGCATTTGTTTCGACATAAGTTTAATATATTTATCGACGAGATTAAAAGATAATATCAAATGATTGAGTTATCTGATACATTGTGTTATGATTACGGGTCTCCTTTGAGAGGTCCATTATGATTTAAGAAATCTTTCCTTTTTAACGGTATTCGGAATAATTGGTAAAGTGATTTACAAGAAGGAACTAGACAAGGGTTAGTGGAGTTTCTTGTTCGATTTCCTATATAGGTGTTAACTAGTTAACTGTCATATTATTTAGAGTGAAAGAGAAATGTTGGGAATATAGATAACTTAGTAAATGGATATCGACAATTTAAGAAAAATGACATTTTTTTCCATTAAAGTAATTTCATACGTTTATCTAACCTTCGGACTATATCTTACGCATCACCAGTAAATAGTAATTTAAAAACTTGAAAACCTGTTATGAGTTATATACGCTTTTACTTTCCTAAAACATTTTATGATATAACGATTCCCATTAGTTTAACTTTTAAACAAAATGATTCTTAAATATATTTAACTTTGAAAAAAAAATTATAATGTTTATTTGATTTGATTTCAAACGTACTAAAACGTTTTCAGTTTAAAAAGAACTTTATTAATAAAATATTTTAAGATAACTTGTTTATGAATTTTAAAGAATTTAATTAAAGTTTATATTATAAATTACAAGTATATATATAGTGTTTCAAAAATGTAAACGTGATACGACATAATATTTTTCTATTATTTAAACAATTATAAACGAACTTTGAAGTATAATTACTTTTGAAAAACCAAAAATATAATATTGTTAAATAAATATTTCAATCCTATATAATATGTACAAAATTATATTTTTCTTTGAGAATATATATATATATATATATATTTTACAAATTGATTAAACATAATATTAACTAGATATAAAACGTTTTGATTTAAATTACCCTATGTACATATAATGAGACATCGATTTATAGAAGCAAATGACCAAAACATTCAAATGTATAAGTTACATTTCATGGAGTATAATTATTGGTGAGGTAAGTCTAATTATTGATAAAGGTACGTGTCACGAAACGTAATGTACAAGTTTTCTAAGCGTACGAAAGGACGTTCGGAAAACCGAAACCGGCACGAAAGTCGAGCGTCAACGTACAATTCATCGGTGCTAAAATTACAAATCAACTATGCACGAGAATATAATATAATATTTAATTAATCCTAAAGATTAAATATATTATATATTAAATAAATATTTATATATGTAATATGAGTGTCGGCAAGACACTTAATTCGATTGTGTGTTGTAACCAGGGACCATGCGATCGCATGAGTCTCTCTCTATACCCTCACGCGATCGCATGGAAGGGGGTAGGTGGACAACAATCTCTTATAAATCGAATTCGAACGGGTTTCTGAAATCATTCACTATCTCTTCTTCTTTCGCATAAATATATATACATATATTATTATTATTATTATTATTATTATTATTATTATTATTATTATTATTATTATTATTAATATTAAGATTATTAATATCAAATCTTATTATTAGTACTAGTATTATTAGGAGTGACATTATTAGTATTATACATAAAATACTACGACGAGGTCGTGAGCGCATTATTTTCAAAACCAGTTTTCGAGCGGGATAAAACTAAGGAGATTATGGGTTACAGCTATGGAGGTTATAGGTAATATTCGGGGATATGCTCGTGAGGTCAAACTAGTGTTTATCATCTCCGTTGCATCTTCGTACTTTCCTGCAATATTGAATCTCAATATTGATACGTGAGCACTCATAACTTAACTTTTATATATCATTAGTGTATCCCTGACTAGTGCTCGAGTATATAGGATTATGCATGCTTGTACATTTAATATTGTCGTTAAATAGTTGACGATAGATTATGAACTAGTTACATATGCGGTTGAGATAAGGTATATGATATGCTTGTCGTTGGAAAGCTAGCGAAAAATTAAGAACTTTTCATTTAGAACTCGAATGGTTTCGATGAACAGATTAGAAGTTATAGTCAACTGAACTTTTGTATTATTGTTAAAATGATTATTATTACTATCGTCGTTATTATCGTCGTTATTATTATTATTATTACCTAATTATTATTATTATTATTATTATTATTATTATTATTATTATTATTATTATTATTATTATTATTATTATTATTATTATTATTATTATTTATTATTAATATATGCATCATTATCTAAAAATCGTATTTTGTTATTATTATTATTATTGTTATTATTATCAGAAATTATTATCAGAAATTATTATCAATATTATCATCGTTATTATTATAATTACTAATATTATTATTAATATTATTATACTACTTATTAGTATCATTATCTTTAAAACTAATATAGTATTATCTAATTATGATGATTGCGATTATTATCATTATTATGAATGCAATATAAAAGAGGATTAAAAACTATTAAACAAATCGATTATGAAATAATGAGTATGAGTATCATGATGAGATTAAATTATGGTAAGATATTGATTTAGATAAAAATATCATTTTCATTATTTTTATCATTACTTTTATTATTAAAAGTATTATTATTATTATTAAAACTATCATTTTTACTAAACTTATTATTGTTAATAGAAATATCATTGATATTGTAAAATATCACTTTATTATCATTTTAGTATTATTATTAATAAAAATTATCATTTTGAAAAGAATTATTATTTTTATAAAATATTATTATTATTACAGTTAATATTAAAAAGTATCGTTATTATTAAGATTATCATGTTTATAATTATCATTTTATCATAATTAATATCATCTTTAGTAAATATAAATATTGTTATTATTTTTATTAATAGAATAATAATAATTATTATTATTACAAAATAATACAACTTTTACTTATTATTGTTATCATCGATATTATTTTAACAAATAAATATGTGATACAAAGATATTTTTACCACATGTAATATAACTACATTAATATTACATACCACTATGTTTTTATGATATTAAGTGAACTTTATAAATTTTATTATTTAAGATATACAAAAGTATATTTTTATCATATATAAATTTTAAATATAATTTTATTAACAAATGACTTTTATTATTTTACTTTAATAGAAATCTGATAAATATATTTAAAAATATATAAAACGACTATATTTAATCATGTATAACTTTTGGAAGTCATTTTGGGTCAAGTTGACTTTTGTTGACTTTACATGATAAACTCGAGCATTAGGATTGTGATACACTATGGCCTGACCTAAAGTGTTAGACAGACATTAATCATTATATAAATATATATATATACTTATTATAGGTTCGTGAATCCGAGGCCAACCTTGCACTTGTTCAATGATGTCATATGTATTTTTACTACGAAATACAGTATTGTGAGTTTCATTTGCTCCCTTTTTGAGAATACATGCGCTGCTTTTATAAATGCTTTACGAAATAGACACAAGTAATCGAAACTACATTCTATGCTTGAATTATCGAAATTGAATATCACCCTTTTAGCTTGGTAGCCTAAGAATTATTGAACGCCACTAATTGAAGCGAATCCTGAAGATACATCTATGGGCCTAACAAACCCCATCCAGGTTATGGATGCTATCGTACTTCGATTTTATATACAGATGAGTGTACCTGTATATTTGGGGATATTCTATATGCATTTGTTAATGTTGGTTACCAGGTGTTCACCATATGAATGGATTTTTATACAGATGAGTGTTCATGTATTATAATTTTTGCAGATGAGTGTTCCTGCAGTTAACTATGAAAATGAAATCTTGTGGTCTATTAAAATTATGGAAATGATCGATTATGATAAACTAATGAACTCAACAACCTTTTGGTTGACACTTTAAAGCATATTTACTCTCAGGTATTAAGGAAATCTTTCGCTGTGCATTTGCTCATTTTAAAGATATTACTTGGAGTCCTTCATGACATATTTCAAAAGACGTTGCATTCAAGTTGTTGAGTTCAATAGAGATTATTATTAAGTAAATGACAGATTAGGTCATTTATAGGTTGGATATTATGAAATGGTATGCATGCCTGTTAACTTTTGATGTAATGAAAGTTTGTCTTTTAAAAACGAATGCAATGTTTGTAAAATGTATCATTTAGAGGTTAAATACCTCGCAATGTATCCATATGTTATTGTATTCGTCCTTATAGATTAGGACGGGTCGCTTCATGTGGTATCAGAGCGGTGGTCTTAGCGAACCAGGTCTGCATTAGTGTGTAACTGATAAGTCGTTAGGATGCATTAGTGAGTCTGGACTTCGACCGTGTCTGCATGTCAAAAATTTTCTTATCATTTTTGTTAGAAATTACCTGCTTATCATTCTTAGTCTAGACATATTTTATTGCATTGATTGCATGAATAGTGTATAGACAAAATTCATATCTTAGCGTATCTGCTAATTCATATCTTAGCGTATCTGTTACTATAAACTTTGCCTGACATATTACGTAAATTCCTCCGTAATCTACGAAATCTTTTGCTCTATATATATAGATATTCTATGTAACTAGAATACCATCCGATAGTCGGAATTCATTTTATATCGAAAAATCCTTTATTCAATCGTACGAAATGGAACTCTCCACTAGTTCAAGTCCCTCGAATTTCGATATGGAATCCCATTCAAGATCCTAAAGCAGTATGACCAGAATGGATCAACCAATTAGCCATCATCTATTATGGATGAATTGGGGATGGGTTCGTAGTCTACTTAGTCATTGGAGATAAAAAGAAGGTGATCCATTCCATCTACCACATTGCCCTCTTGGTGAAGAACCTGAAGCACTTACCGGCGAACCTGTTCGAGACACCATTTTTCCCTCATTTCCAGAGTGTCTCGTCACGACTATATACTATCTCACATTTTAGATCTTATTTGTAATAACCCGACTTTTTTCGTTAACATTTCGTTGAAAACTTAACAACCGGTACTTAAAATCTACAATTTTGTATGTTTTTTTAAATATACTATTATTAATATTGATTAGATTTTTTTTTTAAAAAAACACTAAGGTTAGTGAAAACGAGAAAAATATATTTTAAGACAACAAAAAGTATGATTATTAATTTTAATAATTATTATGTTATATAATAATTGAGTTTTGAAAAATCAATTTTATTAATTAGGATATTCTTAAACTAAACCCGAGAAAATTAGTTTAAACATTCATGTTTTCAGTATCTAATTTAAAAATATAATAAATAAATATTTTATGAAACACACAAACCAGGTATGACGTCAAGAGTTTAAAAGGTTTCAAACAATATATATATATATATATATATATATATATATATATATATATATATATATATATATATATATTTATATATATATATATATATATATATATATATATATATATATATATATATATATATAATTTTTTTTATAAATATAAAATTAACCAGTCATTGAATCATATTAAGATAAAATACATTGGATCTTAGCTAAAGGATAAAAATTTAATTATAACATGTGACTATACAGTAATACCCGTATTTACCTAATTATTATACCCGTGATATATCTATTTACCTGTGACTACACATTAATACCCGTGTATATTAATTATTACATCCGTGATATCTATTATTGAGATAGAAATATACCCGTGACATATCTATCTATTTATAACCCTAATTCATTTCATCAAACACACACATACATACATATTCTTCCCCTCCTCAAGAACACCCACTACTATTCATCATCATCATCAATCTTTCATCCTCAAGAACACCTTCAATAATCACTTGATCATAAAATCGTTTACATATTCGGACTCCTCTCGAAGAGCTCTACACATCTATACCAACAATTTCTTGATTAGGGTAAGTTTTAAAAACTCTAATTTTTTGGTTTTCATGTTTTTGTTACATTTTAGGGTAGATATAGTGTCTAGTGCTCAAGTCCTTGTATGTATGCATGATGGTATTCGTTAATTTGATTGTTTGATGACTTTTTGATGAATCACGAATTTGTTTTGTGTGAGTTCAGAAACTTGAACTTGTTAAATGTATAATATTATGAGATAATCAGAATCCTCTTGAAAAACTAATAATTTTGGACTTTGGAATTTCGAATTTTCGTTACCGTATGCTCATGTTATGCTTAATTGAAGTTTTAACTCGTTTTTATGAATGATCACGTTTTTGATTAATATGCTACTGATATGAACATGATATTTTCAGTTTATGAAATAATTATAAATGAAATCCTTGTGAAAAATTAATAAGTTTGCTCTTTTGAATCGCATATTTTCGTTATGTATAGCTCAAGATATGATCAATTGAATTATCGTTGTGTTTTATGCATTAATCTGAAAACTGGTATTGATTGGTGATGAATTGGTTTATGTATGTTACATGGTTGGAAAGACAAGTGAAAAACACTCGAGATAGACTCGTATATCATGTTAATTGGATTTTTAAAACTCCCGTTATGCTTAATTGATTATTAGACCCGACTTTTGTTGATCAACGTTTTAAACAGATGAAAAACACCATTTAAATTGATTTCTGGATTATGAGCTGAGGATTTTTGAAAAGTATATGATTAGTACTTCACTTTTTATGTAGATTATGCATGCTAATTGTTCCTAGATGTTCGGCTATATGCGTTCGAATATGACCTCCTGAAACGAATTGAATCTGTTCAAAAATTTGCAGCGAATGACATAACTTGATTTGTAGATGGACTTAGAACTTGTGCTTCTGGTATGTGGTTATTTACATGTTGGTGCACATATGTCATTTGTATGTTAGCTTCTGAAACCGTTGTTTGCTATGCGTTATATGTGTTACAAAACAACATGTCTAATTTCTATCCAAATCAGGAAGTCCGTAGTATTTTGTAAAACTGTACGAATTGGCTATATGAATTGCTTAGATTTATTTACCAGTGATTATTTGAGATGTTTGTGGCCATCTTCAATTGGCCGTTCGTCGTTTTCATTCTTCTAGAATAAATGGCAGAATTTACAAAACTGGCGCGCGCTGAAAATTTTCTGAAAAACTGTCGGGCGCATTTGAGACTGCTGCGATTTTTCTATTAGGACTTAGAGTCTGATATCCAGATATATTTTAGGACTTTGAGTTATGGAGATTTTGACGCGTAATTCAAGTCAAACGGACCTGTACTTATTTTTATAAAAATTCTGGAAGTTGACTACATTATTTAAGCTAAATATTATGTGCAATTGACTTTGTTTGACCAAATGGGTTTAATGGGTCAAAATGAGTAACGATCAGTGTAGAAAAGTCCCAAACGTCGATTTAAGTAAATTTAATGGTTGTGGTGTTTAAAAAAAATAAGTTGTGGCATGTTTTGGTCAAAATGGGTGTTTATGACCCATTTGGGTCATACGAGCCTACTTTGACCCATATGCGAAATTTTGAGAACCAAAGGTATGTAACACATCCCGTATATTGATTTAAGTATGTTTGCAAGTTTTGGTGCTTTAAAAATGAGTTTGGGTCAAATTTGGTTTAAAGAAAGTTTTATGACTCATTCGGGTCAAACGTGCATAAATTGACCCATATGCATAATTTTGGAAAAACGAAAGTCACCAACACATCTAAAATGTCATTTTTGAGCTGTGATAAAAATTTGGTTAAGTCAGGTCAGCCGGATTCAAATTTGGATCGTCAACCGAAAATTTTAGTATTTTAACAAAATTGTCAAAATGACTCTCGGACCTACTTTGAGGACTCGCAAGTTGAAATCAGTTAAGTTTAGATAAAAAATATTATTCGGTATTGAAAGTATTTGCTACAAGCTTTAAAATAATATATTATTTGTATAATTTTGTTTAGTCTAAACAGGTATAAAACAAGCGAGAAAATGGGCAATCGTTGCTGATTTTGAACACTTAACAAATTTTATCAGCATTTTATGTTTCGGGAGACTGTTTTCGCGAGGTCATAACTTTAAAACCGTAACTCCGTTTTTGTCAAATAAACTGTCTATAGAAAGGTGGGATGACATACTTTCCAATGGTCACGACCTAAGGTATTATATCAAATTTGGTGGGACCTGAAATCAGCTGCAAAATACTAAAAAATACATATATGTAAATAATATAAATTTTTCTAAGTAAAAATGAATAACTTAAGTTTGACCTATGTTTGACTACTTGACCAACTTGTGTAATTTTATGCGGTTGTTGACTTATGTTAACCATGTTGACTTGCGTTTGACTTGCGTTTGACTTACATTTGACTTACTTTGACTTGCGTTGACTTTTGTTGACTTTTGCTAAATTTTGCTAAATTTATGAGTCGGACTTGAGCAATAGGACTATACGAACCCTATGACCTGACCTAGCTTGTTAGATATTTATTAACCAACATATATTCTTTAGGATGAGGTCTACTGTTACTTGCATTCCGAGTATTGGTTACATCTACGTGAATTGTTTATTGGGCTACAAAGGTGAGTTTCATTTGCTCCCTTTTTAATTGCTTTTGCAATATATATTTTTGGGCTGAGAATACATGCGCTGTTTTATAAATGTTTTACGAAGTAGGCACAAGTACTAAAACTAATTCAATGTGGGTTTAAACCAGAAATATACCCTTAGCTTGGTAACATTAAACTACTTGTCTATGTACGGTAGGCGCGAATCCTAAAGATAGATCTATTGGGCCTGACAAACCCCATCCTGACTATGGGATGCTTTAGTACTTCGAGGTTATTTTAAACACACCTGATCTGGTGTACTTCAGAGGGTAAAACATGAACGTTAAGGCTTGTTACCGGGTGCCTACAACTTATAGAATACTTTTATACACTTGCGAGTGTACATATATTTATAGACGAAAATCTTGTGGTCTATTAAAATAATGAAAATGATTGTTTATGATAAACTAATGAACTCACCAACCTTTTGGTTGACACTTTTAGCATGTTTATTCTCATGTTTTTCAAAAGTGCTTCCGCTGTCTGCTTGCTATTTGCTCAAGGTGCTGCATGGAGTCTTTTATGCTATATTTTCAAAAAGACATTGCATTCAAATATTATTGTTATAATCTGTTATTAAATAAATTGATGATTTAGTCATTTTGTATAAGTTGTCATGTCATATATATATTTGGGATATGTCTATATTTTGGTAAACTTTCTATGTATAGAAAGTATTTAAAAAAAAAAAAAATGAAAGCAATATTTTATCAAAACGTATCATATAGAGGTCGAAACCTCGCTGTGGGACCGTAGATAACGTACCGCGTCAATAGCGATTTTGGCGGGTCGTTATATTATTCATTCACTCGTCCGAACCGACAATCACCCCGGTGTAATAGAAGAAGTCAACGAGCTTCGCGCTCGGGTAGTGGCTTTGGAGAATATGGTGCAAAGGTTACAAACACCAGCAGCAGCACCAGCAGCATAACCAGTACCACCTTCATCAACGCCAACAGTACCATTACCACCACCAACAATAACATCCGCATCCCACACCTCAATATCACAATCTATACCTCGAGCATCAACATCACACGTACCATAGATACCAAGGAGTACCAACAACAATAATCGATGAAGTATTAATTCATAACTTCATTCGAGAAACATTCTGCAACGAATATGTAATCTCTAAAGTCTTAGAGATTATTTATTCTAGCCTTAACCATAAATCAGATGAGTGGACCGAAATGATAGAAGGAAGAGTAGAAACCCTGATAAATTGGTGCACGATTTACAAGCTAGACTTGTTTTACCAACAACATCAACAGTACCGTTAGCATCGTCAGAATCAGCAGCATCTATAACACCACAAACTCCGCCAGTTCAATAATCACCGTGGACATCATTACAAATCAATAACACGTATATTGTACCAACGAGTTATGAAGTATTAACTCATTCCCTCTGAAGAAATTATATGTATATTATATATATATATATATATATATATATATATATATATATATATATATATATATATATATATATATGTATATATATATATATAAATTTTGAGATCAAAATAAATCTTTTCGTACTAAGCTATTATGTATAAATCAAATAAGGGTAGATACTACTCGATTAAATTCATATTATTAATATGCTATGATGTACATCATTCGTCAGCAACTTAGCCATCGTTAACTACAATCTCTATTTTAATTCAATGAATCCATTTCATAATAAATCAAGTGTATTATTCAAATATATGTTTGATTTTACACTTTCATCATTGATGTACTCGGAACTTTCTAGACAACATCATTCGTACCTTGCGGAGTTCACAAGAATTCCACAAATACCAACATCATGCATCAATAAATAACGAAGTCTTGATTCATAATTTCAATTATATTGAAGAAATACTCCGTAAAAATTATGTAATTTTTAAAGTTTTAGGAATCATTCAATTCTAGTTCCAACCGTAAATCAAATGAGTTCAATTTAATATTAACTCATTAAATCTATATTACATCTAAAGAAAATATACACATATATATTTTCATAAAGACTGTAATAAAATTCTTTTGCACAAAATATTAATTGTGAATTTTTTTTTAACGGGTAGGTAATACCCGAGAGATATATAAATTCATAATTTATATGTTACATTATTCGAATCTGATTCCACAACCATCAACTATACTCACTACTTTCATAACAGTATACATTCTTTTAATAGAAATCAAAACAACCGTATTCATTTAACTCCAATTACTGATTTTGAAATTTTGATTTGAGATATAACCAGTACCATCACTCTTAGACTCCTACGTCTTTCGAAGCTATACTTTGACTTCAAAACTGTGCTAGAACATCATATGTATATTAACGATTACAATCTGTGTTCAAACCCTTCGAAATTCCTGAAGACACTTCAAATGATGAACAATCAAGATGATGATCCAACCACATATTAACCACAATCTTACACCTGAAAAACTCTCGAAACCAAAGTCATAATTTAACACGTGCTCGTGTCAGACCTTTTGGCATTTATTAGCTAAAATAACTTTGCAATCCCTTTCCAAAGTAGTCAGTTTTCTCACAGCTCCAGCAAGTTAACTTCGACTTTTCAGTCGAAACAGCCTTATTATAACCTTGATATATACGTTACTCTTTCGCCATCGTTACCGGAGAACCGTTTATGTTCCACCATATTAGCAGTAAACTTACCAGCAACTTCGTTACTATTTGACTGAAGTCCCTCCGAAAACTCATTTTTATCGAAACCCTATCATTTACTCATCCGCATCTTGTAACAAGAATTGTCATGCCAATTACTGGGATTCAGCAATCAGTATTTTGAAATCTCACAGCAGGTCTACGCCATCAGTTATATGTGTACATTTAACGTCTATCTCATGGACTTACATACTTCGAATGTGAAGTTTCTGAAAAACACCCTAAACTGCTAACTGATTCTCGAAATTTTGAAAAATGCTGATGAAGCAACAAAAACTGTAAACAACCTTAACAGTAAAAAGTTTGATGATAAAGCATAGTGTATTGGCAAAGCTCAGAAAAAGAGAAGTTTTGGAATTAAAAAACGAATTGAGCAAAGTATGAAGAAGGCTGTGGACAAATCACAAAGACTGAACCTTCCTTCAAAGAATCCAAATGATTCAGTATCTGCTGAAGTCATTAACGAATACCTTGCTCCTGACTATAAACCCTTACGGACAATATTCTTCATCATCCTCTGATATTAGAAATTCTAAGATATCATAGTATCTTTCATTATAAATACCCTCCATATTTCTGAAGATATTTCCATAATTATTCTTATCTGAAATCATTTACCTCTTCGTGCTATCTGTATTACATCATAAAAGAAACTATTTTAGTTTCTAAATTCTAAAACCTTCGAGTTTAAAATATGAATGTTTTTGAAGTGGTGTTGGGAACTGAAGCATGAGTTAGTATAATATAATGACACTTGATCAACGTGATTATATTACAGTAAGTCATGATGAGTTTCGAATGGAACATGATGATTCACAGACCAAAACGTCATCATGTGCCATGTTACACGACTCTTGTATTCTATTTAACCTCTAAAAATATCTAGAAAATATTTTTCTTGATGATACGGTCTTTTCCAAGGTATTCTGGTAATTTGACAAATCAAAATCGTGCCACTACGATTTCCTTCTTAGAACCTTACCTATGTTCATTCTGAAATTTATATCTACGAATTCTGGATCTTTACATACGGTGCTTAATCGCAAGAAGAGGAAACGAAAGAATGAAGCTCCGAAATAGAAATGGGAGTATAAATTGCAGTAAATAGAAGAGAGCATTAACTGTGGATGACAATGAGTACAGAAGACAGAAATCGGGACTTTGAAATATAAGGGAAGATATAAAGCCCAACAATAACCCAGAAATTACAAATCATATATATCGATGCACATAGAAATGTAAAGACACGGGAGAACTAAAAACACTATAAAACCAAGAGTATAGTAGAGGTAAATAGATTCTTCCGGCGGTAGATGAAAAAGAAGAATGACAAATATGAAAGTTAGGAATATATCAAGAAGCAGAACTGGATGAAGCATATTGACGAATGCTTTAAAGTATGAGTTGAGGGAGAAAGAATAAAAGGTGTGAGTTGTAAGAAAACGAAGGGGGTTGATTTATAGTAAAATATCTGACAGAGCAATCAAAATAGATGATCTCATTTAAAGCGGATCCTAATTTCCTTAATTACCGAAGAATCAAATCTTATTACGAAGATTTTCTCCAAATCTCTTGAACTCCGAAAATCAACCCATCTACGCCAAAAGATATGACGAAACTTACTTTTACTCATTTCACTCTTTTGTGATAACTTCACTCAAACTCTTCACATAAACGGATTATTTTATCCATATTACTCAATGATGATAAAAATTCTATTTATCAACTCATATTTGTCATGAAAATAATCTTATTGTTATCCATGATGACCTCGATCAAATTTCGGGGACGAAATTTCTTTAACGGGTAGGTACTGTGACAACCCGAAAATTTTTGACCAAATTTAAACTTTATCTTTATATTATTTCGACACGATAAGCTAAGTTTGTTAAGTTAAAATTTCAAAAATGTTAAACTTTATTCATACATTCATTTAACCTCAACCAAGTTTCGACATTTCATGAACCAATATATAAATGAATATGATTATATATGTATATGTGTATATATAGTATAACTTGAAAAGTTAACAAAGTATTAAATGTATAATACTTTACATGAACGCATTTGTTTCGACATAAGTTTAATATATTTATCGACGAGATTAAAAGATAATATCAAATGATTGAGTTATCTGATACATTGTGTTATGATTACGGGTCTTCGTTGAGAGGTCCACTATGATTTAAGAAATCTTTCCTTTTTAAAGGTATTTGGAATAATTGGTAATGTGATTTACAAGAAGAAACTAGACAAGGGTTAGTGGAGTTTCCTGTTCGATTTCCTATATAGGTGTTAACTAGTTAACTGTCATATTATTTAGAGTGAAAGAGAAATGTTGGGAATATAGATAACTTAGTAAATGGATATCGACAAGTTAAGAAAAATCACATTTTTTTTCATTAAAGTAATTTCATACGTTTATCTAACCTTCGGACTATATCTTACGCTTCACCAGTAAATAGTAATTTAAAAACTTGAAAACCTGTTATGAGTTATATACGATTTTACTTTCCTAAAACATTTTATGATATAACGATTCTCATTAGTTTAACTTTTAAACAAAATGATTCTTAAATATATTTAACTTTGAAAAACATATTATAATGTTTATTTGATTTGATTTCAAACGTACTAAAACATTTTTAGTTTAAAAAGAACTTTATTAATAAAATATTTTAAGATCACTTGTTTATGAATTTTGAAGAATTTAATTAAAGTTTATATTATAAATTACAAGTATATATATAGTGTTTCAAAAATGTAAACGTGATACGATGTAATATTTTTCTATTATTTAAACAATTATAAACGAACTTTGAAATATAATTACATTTGAAAAACTAAAATATAATATTGTTAAATAAATATTTCAATCCTATATAATATGTACAAAATTATATTTTTCTTTGAGAATATATATATTGTGAAGACCCGTCCTAATCCATCCGGACGAAGTCCATATCGATTATAAACGATTCACAACAGTTGATTACATCGCGAGGTACTTGACCTCTATATGATACATTTTACAAACATTGCATTCGTTTTTGAAAAAACAAACTTTCATTACATCGAAAGTTGACAGGCATGCATACCATTTCATAATATATCCAACTATAATTGACTTGATAATAATCTTGATGAACTCGACGACTCGAATGCAACGCCTTTTGAAATATGCCATGCATGACTCCAAGTAATATCTATAAAATGAGCAAATACACAGCGGAAGATTTCTTTCGTACCTGAGAATAAACATGCTTTAAAGTGTCAACCAAAAGGTTGGTGAGTTCATTAGTTTAACTTAAACAATCGTTTCCATCATTTTAATAGACCACAAGATTTCAGATTTCCATTTCTCATAAACATACGTCCCATGCATAGAGACAAAAATATCATTCATATGGATTGAACACCTGGTAACCGACATTAACAATATGCATATATAAGAATATCCCCATCATTCCGGGATCCTCCTTCGGACATGATATAAATTTCGAAGTACTAAAACATCCGGTACTTTGGATGGGGCTTGTTGGGCCCGATAGATCTATCTTTAGGATTCGCGTCAATTAGGGTGTCTGTTCCCTAATTCTTAGATTACCAGACTTAATAAAAAGGGGCATATTCGACTTCGATAATCCAACCATAGAATGTAGTTTCACGTACTTGGGTCAATTTCGTAAAACAGTTATAAAAGTTGCGCATGTATTCTCAGCCCAAAAATATAAAGGGTAAAAAGACAAATGAAACTCACGATTCTGTATTTTGTAGTAAAAATACATATGACGTCATTGAACAATGCAGGGTTGGCCTCGGATTCACGAACCTATATCAATTGTGTATATATTAATACGTATAATGTAAGTTACAAAATTTCATTTATTAATATGTATTATTTATATATTATAGTTTTGTAGAATTTATTCTAACCTTTATTTTAAAACGTATACTTATATTATATTTTAAGTTATATTTTATATATATATCTATTTTATGTATATATATCTATAATGATTTACGTTTATATAAATAGTGACATTAATATATTTATATACATATATTTGTGGTTAGTATTGTATTTATGAAATTTTATTAGTTTGTTATGTGAATTATTAATACAATCCTAGTATATACCATAAGTATATATATATAGTGTACAAAAGATTTATTTATTAAAATAATAATTTAGATAATAATGATTTACTAATAATAATAATAATTTTATTAATAATGATAATACTAATAGCAAAAAAAAATGAAAATGATAACTGTTAATGATACTAATAATAATAACTCTAAAATAATATTAATACTAATACCATACTTATGTTAATAATAAGGGTTCTAATATTTATAAAATGATAAATGATAATCATAATAATACTAGTAAATATTAATGATGATACTGATAAATATGATATTATTAATTGTAAATGTACTGATGATACTATTATTTATAAACCGGTACAAATTCTAATATTGATGATAATAATATATTTTTATTTCCTTCATAATAATAATAATGATAATCATAATCATAATCCTAATGATGATAAAATACTAAAATGATAAGTTTATTACTAATAATAATATTATTAATACCTATCATAATAATAATAGTAATGTCTATAATACTTTCAAATATGATAACAAGTATGATACTAATAATAACAATAACAATAACAATTAAAACAATCACAATAATAATAATAATACTAATAATAATTAATATATAATAACAATAATAAAATTAGAAAAGAAAACTACCTCACATGAAAAGAGTTTCAAAAAAAAAAAAAAAAAAAGAAACTACCGTCCTCTGGACTCGATCTCGTGACCACATGCTCACACGCAAACACTCTCGACCATCCCACCAATTCTGATTCTCTGTACTAATATCGAATTTAAATTTTATATATAAACTGTTTTTCTTCTATTCCTCTTCTTCTCCACAAGTCTCATGGATTCAACAAAACATCAATAACCAAAAAAAAAAAAAAAATCGGGGTTCCCTTTAAAGCTTCAAAACATTACAGAAAAAAAAATAATTTGGGTTCTAAAATAAAAAAAAAATACTAAAGGCCTACTACAGCGTCGGTTCTTGGAACAAAACAAAAAAAATTGATTTCGTAATAGATAACATTATAGATAATGTTTATAACATGAAATAGTTTTCTAAACATGTATAAAAACTACTGGAATCGTCAATTTAATCAGAAACATATACACGAACGCGAATTTATCTCAAGAACAATTGTTGACTTTTTTTAAACTAAACTTTGACTTCAAAATTCAAGATAGATATAAAGATTTGAGAGTTGAGATTTTGCAGATAGATTCAAAGAAAGATTTCTAACCTTTCTGCATTTTTAGATTTTGAAACTTTATTCGAAATTGAATTAAGAGAAAAAAAAAATTGGAGCGTGCAGAGAAGAGGAAAAAAAAATATCGCTGTGCTCTTTAATCCCATTGGATTTCCTTTTTATTTGATTTGCAATTATACATAATCATGTTGTAATAATAGAGATCGGTTGATAAAAAATGGAGAAAATGTCAACACAGGTTCACGAGTTGGGAGCAGGAAAGAAACAAAAAAAATAATAATAATAGAGAATAAGGATACAGAGGTCACGCGTATAATATAGATCCCTACTGTTTTTTTTAATTAATAATAATAATATATAATAACAATACTATTAATATCTAATAATATTAATAAAATTAATAATAATGATAAATATAATATTAATGATAATGATAATAATAATTGTAAAAATGATAATAATAATAATAATAATAATACCATACTAATTATGATAATATTAATATTTTATCGATAATAATAATATTATTAATAATAATCTAATTTATACATCCAATTTCATCTTTATATGATATAAAGTGATATTATGAATACAAATATTGATATTTGACGATACAAATAACATTACTACAACAACTATATTTGTATTTAAATTTAATTTATTAATATCATCTATTATTATGTAATATTTAATAATTATGTAATATGTATTGTAACATATACTGAATATTATATATTTAAGCATTTTAATATAAATATATTATAATATTTATTTACATACTAATTATATTATACTTATGTATGTAATTATGAAAAATATAAATGTTTTATATATGTAAGTATTATATATATTTATTAAAATAGTACATTATTTCATCATAGATATATTATAAATTTCTACATATACATAATATAATAATTATGTATAAAATCATATATATATATAGTTATATTTATGTATATATGTATACTACCATATATATAAAATCATGTTTTAAATGTTGAGTAGATGATTAATTATGTATATTAAACAATTAACTACAAAGTATAACATTGTACATTTAATATTTTGATAACGTTGGTAAAATATGTTTGAATCATTTATATACAATATACTATATATATTCAAAATAAAAATCTTTAGTTATTAAATGTTATATTTATAATAACAAAATTACTTAATAGTTCATTAATACTAATATAATTAGTTTTATATATAATTATTTATATTTACATTCTTAGTTACAATTAAAGGTTCGTGAATCGTCGGAAATAGTTAAAGGTCAAATGTTATCATGAAATAGTTCAAACATAATGAGACTCGGTTTAATAGACTTTGCTTATCGAGTCGAATCATATAAGATTATGTTTAAATTTGGTCAGAAATTCCCGGGTCATCACAGTACCTACCCGTTAAAGAAATTTCGTCCCGAAATTTGAGTGAGGTCGTCATAGCTAACAATAAATATGTTTTCCTGACGAATATGAGTTGATAACTTGAGTTTTATCATCATTGAGTAATATGGATAAAAATAATTCGATTATTCGAAGAGTGCGAATGAAGCTATTCACAAAAGGATGAAATGAGAAACAAAGATTTGTTTTTAACTTTTGACGTAGTCAGGTTTGAATTTAGAAAATAAGGCGCGTCTTAACTTTTGACATTGCCTTGGTTGAATTCCGGAATTTAAGGGATTTAAAGAAAATCTTGAAGATCTATAAAATCTGATTCTTCGGGATTTATGGAAATTAAGATCTCTTTAATTAAATACGGTGATCTGCCCCGATTACTACGTCTGATATTTCCAGTATAAATTAAGCTCTTCCTTTCCATTATTCTCACCATTCTTATACTTTCTTTCTTAGTTCATACATCCAAAAGATTCTGAAAATGATTAATCCAGTTCTGATCCTTGTCCTCATCCTTACTATCGCAACAATCATTCTCCTTTTCCAACTTCCACCAGAGGAATCTGCTTTCTTCTACTTCGCCCTCGGGATTATAATGTTTTTAATTCTCCCGTGTCTTTATGTTGCGATAAACATTGATATACACGGTTTGTAATTTATGTGTTGTTATCGGACTTTATATTCTCCCTTATATTTCAAAGCTCTATGCTTTTGTTTTCTCTTCCCGACTTCAAGTCAAGCGAATAATGGTCCAGAATTTATAGATATAGAGTTTTGAATGATTATAATGTTCTAAGCATGAAGGAACGTGATAGCACGATTTGATTTTCAAATTTATCAACATCACGGAAGATAGAACCATCAAGAATACATTTTCTTGATTTGTTACGGAGTTAAGTAGGATGAAAGAGTTATGTAACATGGCACATGATGACGTTATGATCTGTGAATCATCACGTTTCATTTAGAAACACAGCATGACTTACTGTAATATAATCACGTTGATCAAGTGTCATTATATTATACTAACTCATGCATCAGTTCCCATCATTACTACAATAACATTCATATTTTAAGCTTGAAAATTTACAGAATATAGAAACTAACAGTTTCTATATGATGTAATACTGATAGCATGAAAAGATTAATGATTTCAGATAAGAATAGTTATAAAAATATCTCCAGAAATATGGAGGATATTTATAATGAAAGGTACGATAATATCTCAGAATATCTAAGATCAGAGGATGATAGAAACTATTGTCTGCAAGGGTTTAGAGTAAGGAGCAAGTTATTCACTATAGACTTTAGCAGACATTGAATTATTTGGATTCTTTGAAGTCAAACTTATTCTTTGTGATTTATCCACGGCTTTCTTCATAGTTTCGCATAATCTGCTTTTCGGTACTATATTTTCTATTGAATGTTTCCAATATATTGATACACAGGAAGCACGAAGAGGTATATAATTTCGGACGAGAATATTTATGAAAATATCCTCAGAAATATCAAAGATATTGATGATGATATTTTGGAATTTCTAAGTTCGACGGTTGATGGAGAAAGATTTTCCGCAAGATTTTAACATGACTTCGGAGCAAGATATTCTCTAAAGATTTCAACGGATCCAGAATTACCTGAATTCTTTGAATATAGGATTTGGTCCTTGTATTTGTCCTTGGTCTCCTTCATGGGTAACTCAATCTGTTTTTCAATACCCAATTTTTTATCGAGCGTTCCTAACACTCCTTTCTTTATCATCAAACTTTTGTCCGTTTAGACCATCTACCATTTTTCTGTTTCCTCTGCATTTAATGCTATGATATCTGAATCATCGGTTATTAATCCGAGGTGGTTTCAGGAGAATTGTGTTTTTAGATGATTAAACGCTGATGGTAATATGATGGAATATGAAAGGTTACCTGGTAACAATAAAAGAGCACGCGTATATATAAACGTTATAATAAGGTTGTTTCGTACGAAAAGTCGAAGTTGACTTGTTGGAGCTGTGACAAAATTGGCTAATTTTGAAAAGGGATCGCAAAGTTGTTTTTGTTAATAAATGCCAAAGGATCTGACGCGGCTACGTGTTGAACTTTTACTCAATTGCCGAGAGTTTCTCAGGTGCATAACTATATGCATAAATCTTTCCTTCCGTATATGAAGTGCAGTTGATTCATCCTATCGATTGAGGTGTTTTCAAGAATCATGAAAGGTTTGAACGCAGAATGTAATCGTGAAGATACAAATGAGGTTTAAGACGAAATCAAGTGGCAAACTTGAAGAATTGTTTAGTTTCATATGTTATATTCAATATTTTAATTCATTTTAATTGTCCAATGTTATTAGTCCACAGTCGATAGTCCACAGTTGACAGTGCAATCATTCATATATAGTTTAATATATAATATTTGAATTAATTAATACGTATCGTGACCCGTGTACATGTCTCAGACTCGATCACAACTCAAAGTATATATATTATTATAGAATCAACCTCAACCCTGTATAGAGAACTCGATCATTACTGCATATAGAGTGTCTATGGTGATTCCAAATAATATATATAGATGTGTCGATATGATATGTCAAAACCTTGTATACGTGTCCCGATATTTAAAGTGCGTAAAATAAATAACAGAAATTAAATGACGATAAATAAAGTGCGTAAAGTAAATAACAGAAATTAAATGACAATAAATAAAATTGCGAGAATATAAATTGCGATAAAATAAATTGCGATAAATAAATTGCGATAAATAAAATGTAATACGGAATTAACAGTTAGCTAGGAACAGTTAGCTAGGATTTTGTTAGCGTGGTTTCTTAATAAAATTTAATATTGTTAATTAGTCTGTTTCTAATCAATTTTTATTGTGTCCATTATTTCTTCATTATGCCACTTGTTGGATTCTGATAGGTCAAAATTCAAATATGAAATTGAATTTGAATGAAAATAGTTATTCTTTGGTGAATGGATAAGTATCCCGGTGGTTGTAAATAGGATAGTGAATAACTGTTGAATCAGATTCGAAGAATATACAGTGTAACTTATTAATGTGAAATTTAAATATTCCTCGGGTATTACCTACCCGTTAAAATATTTTTATTATTAACAGTTTGTACAAAAGAATTTTTAATTACAATCTTTCTGAAAACATATATACATATATATTTTCTTCAAATGTAATTATGAATTTAATGAGTTAACATGATATTAAACTCATTTAGTTTTCAGTTGGAACTAGAATAAAAATCTCTAAAACATTAGAGATTACATAATCACCATGTCGAACGAAGATAACTGATGTAGAATGTCATGTAGAATGATGATTATACTCGAGGTATAGATTGAGATGTTGAGGCATGTGATATTGAAATTTGGGTTGTTGGTGGTACTGTTGGTGCCGGTGATTTGGATGAAGCTGGTACGTTTTGCACCATATTTTCCAAGACTACAACTTATGCGCGAAGTTCGTTAACTTCTTCTATTACACCGGGATGATTGTCGGTTCGGACGAGCGGATGAATGAGGTTTAGAATTTGAGATAGTATATGATCGTGATGAGATATTTTGGAAATGAGAGAGAAAATGGTGTCTCGAACAGGTTCGCCGGTAAACATTTTAGGTTCATTGTCAAGAGGTGAATTTGGTTAGTGAAAATGATCGCCTTCTTCGCGTTTCCATTGATTAAGTCGACTACGAACCCATCTCCAATTCATTCAGAATAGATGATGGCTAATTGATCGATTCATTCCGGTTACTCTGCTTTCGGAGCTCGAGTGGAAATCCATATCGAAATAGCTGTCGGAATAACTATCGAAATAGCTATCGAAATCTGATGGACTCGAACTGGTTGAGGGATTCATCTCGTACGATCAGATGAAGGATTTTCGATAAGAAATAGATTATAGGATGTAGATTAGTACCCTGCAATACATAATTTACATATGCATATATAATACTAAAATCCCATAAGCTACGGAGGAATCTACGGAAGCTGTCAGGCAAAGGTAACAATAACAGATACGCTAAGATATGAATTTAACTATACACTGTCTATGCAATAAAGGCAGTAAGACGTGTCTTAGACTTTAAGGATGATAAGCAAATAATTTTTCGATACTAAATGATAAGCAAAACTTTTGACATGCAAACACGGTCGAAGTCCAGACTCATTAATGCATTCTAACCACTATCAGTTAGACTCACTAATGCAAGACCTGGTTCGCTAAGACCACCGCTCTGATACCAACTGTGAAGACCCGTCCTAATCCATCCGGAAGAAGTCTATATCGATTATAAACGATTCACAACAGTTGATTACATCGCAAGGTACTTGACCTCTATATGATACATTTTACAAACATTGCATTCGTTTTTGAAAAGACAAACTTTCATTACATCGAAAGTTGACAGGCATGCATACCATTTCATAATATATCCAACTATAATTGACTTGATAATAATCTTGATGAACTCGACGACTCGAATGCAACGTCTTTTGAAATATGCCATGCATGACTCCAAGTAATATCTATAAAATGAGCAAATACACAGCGGAACATTTCTTTCGTACCTGAGAATAAACATGCTTTAAAGTGTCAACCAAAAGGTTGGTGAGTTCATTAGTTTAACTTAAACAATCGTTTCCATCATTTTAATAGACCACAAGATTTCAGATTTCCATTTCTCATAAACATACGTCCCATGCATAGAGACAAAAATATCATTCATATGGATTGAACACCTGGTAACCGACATTAACAATATGCATATATAAGAATATCCCCATCATTCCGGGATCCTCCTTCGGACATGATATAAATTTCGAAGTACTAAAACATCCGGTACTTTGGATGGGGCTTGTTGGGCCCGATAGATCTATCTTTAGGATTCGCGTCAATTAGGGTGTCTGTTCCCTAATTCTTAGATTACCAGACTTAATAAAAAGGGGCATATTCGACTTCGATAATCCAACCATAGAATGTAGTTTCACGTACTTGGGTCAATTTCGTAAAACAGTTATAAAAGTTGCGCATGTATTCTCAGTCCAAAAATATAAAGGGTAAAAAGACAAATGAAACTCACGATACTGTATTTTGTAGTAAAAATACATATGACGACATTGAACAATGCAGGGTTGGCCTCGGATTCACAAACCTATATCAATTGTGTATATATTAATACGTATAATGTAAGTTACAAAATTTCATTTATTAATATGTATTATTTATATATTATAGTTTTGTAGAATTTATTCTAACCTTTATTTTAAAACGTATACTTATATTATATTTTAAGTTATATTTTATATATATATCTATTTTATGTATATATATCTATAATGATTTACGTTTATATAAATAGTGACATTAATATATTTATATACATATATTTGTGGTTAGTATTGTATTTATGAAATTTTATTAGTTTGTTATGTGAATTATTAATACAATCCTAGTATATACCATAAGTATATATATAGTGTACAAAAGATTTATTTGTTAAAATAATAATTTAGATAATAATGATTTACTAATAATAATAATAATTTTATTAATAATGATAATACTAATAGCAAAAAAAAATGAAAATGATAACTGTTAATGATACTAATAATAATAACTCTAAAATAATATTAATACTAATACCATACTTATGTTAATAATAAGGGTTCTAATATTTATAAAATGATAAATGATAATCATAATAATACTAGTAAATATTAATGATGATACTGATAAATATGATATTATTAATTGTAAATGTACTGATGATACTATTATTTATAAACCGGTACAAATTCTAATATTGATGATAATAATATATTTTTATTTCCTTCATAATAATAATAATGATAATCATAATCATAATCCTAATGATGAAAAAATACTAAAATGATAAGTTTATTACTAATAATAATATTATTAATACCTATCATAATAATAATAGTAATGTCTATAATACTTTCAAATATGATAACAAGTATGATACTAATAATAACAATAACAATAACAATCAAAATAATCACAATAATAATAATAATACTAATAATAATTAATATATAATAACAATAATAAAATTAGAAAAGAAAACTACCTCACATGAAAAGAGTTTCAAAAAAAAAAAAGAAACTACCGTCTTCTGGACTCGATCTCGTGACCACATGCTCACACGCAAACACTCTCGACCATCCCACCAATTCTGATTCTCTGTACTAATATCGAATTTAAATTTTATATATAAACTGTTTTTCTTCTATTCCTCTTCTTCTCCACAAGTCTCATGGATTCAACAAAACATCAATAACCAAAAAAAAAAAAAAAAATCGGGGTTCCCTTTAAAGCTTTAAAACATTACAGAAAAAAAAATAATTTGGGTTCTAAAATAAATAAAAAATACTAAAGGCCTACTGCAGCGTCGGTTCTTGGAACAAAACAAAAAAAATTGATTTCGTAATAGATAACATTATAGATAATGTTTATAACACGAAATAGTTTTCTAAACATGTATAAAAACTACTGGAATCGTCAATTTGATCAGAAACATATACACGAACGCGAATTTGTCTCAAGAACAATTGTTGACTTTTTTTAAACTAAACTTTGACTTCAAAATTCAAGATCGATATAAAGATTTGAGAGTTGAGATTTTGCAGATAGATTCAAAGAAAGATTTCTAACCTTTCTGCATTTTTAGATTTTGAAACTTTATTCGAAATTGAATTAAGAGAAAAAAAAAATTTGGAGCGTGCAGAGAAGAAGAAAAAAAAATATCGCTGTGCTCTTTAATCCCATTGGATTTCCTTTTTATTTGATTTGCAATTATACATAATCATGTTGTAATAATAGAGATCGGTTGATAAAAAATGGAGAAAATGTCAACACAGGTTCACGAGTTGGGAGCAGGAAAGAAACAAAAAAAATAATAATAATAGAGATAAAGGATACAGAGGTCACGCGTATAATATAGATCCCTACTGTTTTTTTTAAATTAATAATAATAATATATAATAACAATACTATTAATATCTAATAATATTAATAAAATTAATAATAATGATAAATATAATATTAATGATAATGATAATAATAATTGTAAAAATGATAATAATAATAATAATACCATACTAATTATGATAATATTAATATTTTATCGATAATAATAATATTAGTAATAATAATCTAATTTATACATCCAATTTCATCTTTATATGATATAAAGTGATATTATGAATACAAATATTGATATTTGACGATACAAATAACATTACTACAATAACTATATTTGTATTTAAATTTAATTTATTAATATCATCTATTATTATGTAATATTTAATAATTATGTAATATGTATTGTAACATATACTGAATATTATATATTTATGCATTTTAATATAAATATATTATAATATTTATTTATATACTAATTATATTATACTTATGTATGTAATTATGAAAAATATAAATGTTTTATATATGTAAGTATTATATATATTTATTAAAATAGTACATTATTTCATCATAGATATATTATAAATTTCTACATATACATAATATAATAATTATGTATAAAATCATATATATATAGTTATATTTATGTATATATGTATACTACCATATATATAAAATCATGTTTTAAATGTTGAGTAGATGATTAATTATGTATATTAAACAATTAACTACAAAGTATAACATTGTACATTTAATATTTTGATAACGTTGGTAAAATATGTTTGAATCATTTATATACAATATACTATATATATTCAAAATGAAAATCTTTAGTTATTAAATGTTATCTTTTATAATAACAAAATTACTTAATAGTTCATTAATACTAATATAATTAGTTTTATATATAATTATTTATATTTACATTCTTAGTTACAATTAAAGGTTCGTGAATCGTCGGAAATAGTTAAAGGTCAAATGTTATCATGAAATAGTTCAAACATAATGAGACTCGGTTTAATAGACTTTGCTTATCGAGTCGAATCATATAAGATTATGTTTAAATTTGGTCGGAAATTCCCGGGTCATCACATATATATATATATATATATATATATATATATATATATATATATATATATATATATATATATATATATATATATATATATATATATTACAAAGTTTTTAACATAATATTAACTAGATACAAAACATTTTGATTTAAATTACCCTATGTACATATAACGAGACGTCGATTTATAGAAGCAAATGACCAAAACATTCAAATGTATAAGTTACATTTCATGGAGTATAATTATTGGTGAGGTAAATCTAATTATTGATAAAGGTACGTGTCGCGAAACGTAAAGTACAAGTTTTCTAAGCGTACGAAAGGACGTTCGAAAAATCGGAACCGACACAAAAGTTGAGCGTCAATGTACAATTCATCGGTGCTAAAATTACAAATCAACTATGCACGAGAATATAATATAATATTTTATTAATCCTAAAGATTAAATATATTATATATTAAATAAATATTTATATATGTAATATGAGTGTCGGCAAGACACTTAATTCGATTGTGTGTTGTAACCAGGGACCATGCGATCGCATGAGTCCCTCTCTATACCCTCATGCGATCGCATGGAAGGGGGTAGGTGGGAAACAATCTCTTATAAATCGAATTCGAACGGGTTTCTGAAATCATTCACTATCTCTTCTTCTTTCGCATAAATATATATACATATATTATTATTATTATTATTATTATTATTATTATTATTATTATTATTATTATTATTATTATTATTATTATTATTATTATTATTATTTATTATTATTATTAATATTAAGATTATTAATATCAAATCTTATTATTAGTACTAGTATTATTAGGAGTGATATTATTAGTATTATACATAAAATACTACGACGAGATCATGAGCGCATTATTTTCAAAACCGGTTTTCGAGCGGGATAAAACTAAGGAGATTATGGGTTATAGCTATGAAGGTTATGGGTAATGTTCGGGGGTATGCTCGTGAGGTCAAACTAGTGTTTATCATCTCCGTTGCATCTTCGTACTTTCCTGCAATATTGAATCTAAATATTGATACGTGAGCACTCATAACTTAACTTTTATATATCATTAGTGTATCCCTGACTAGTGCTCGAGTATATAGGATTATGCATGCTTGTACATTTAATATTGTCGTTAAATAGTTGACGATAGATTATGAACTAGTTACATATGCGGTTGAGATAAGGTATATGATATGCATGTCGTTGGAAAGCTAGCGAAAAATTAAGAACTTTTCATTTAGAACTCGAATGGTTTCGATGAACAGATTAGAAGTTATAGTCAACTGAACTTTTGTATTATTGTTAAAATGATTACTATTACTATCGTCGTTATTATCGTCGTTATTATTATTATTATTACCTAATAATAATAATAATAATTATTATTATTATTATTTATTATTATTAATATATGCATCATTATTTAAAAATCATATTTTGTTATTATTATTATTGTTATTATTATCAGAAATTATTATTAATATTATCATCGTTATTATTATAATTACTAATATTATTATTAATATTATTATACTACTTATTAGTATCATTATCTTTAAAACTAATATAGTATTATCTAATTATGATGATTGCGTTTATTATCATTATTGTGAATGCGATATAAAAGAGGATTAAAAACTATTAAACAAATCGATTAGGAAATAATGAGTATGAGTATCATGATGAAATTAAATTATGGTAAGATATTGATTTATATAAAAATATCATTTTCATTATTTTTATCATTACTTTTATTATTAAAAGTATTATTATTAAAACTATCATTTTTACTAAACTTATTATTGTTAATAGAAATATCATTGCTATTGTAAAATATCACTTTTATTATCATTTTAGTATTATTATTAATAAAAATTATCATTTTGAAAAGAATTATTATTTTTATAAAATATTATTATTATTACAGTTAATATTAAAAAGTATCGTTATTATTAAGATTATCATATTTAGAATTATCATTTTATCATAATTAATATCATCTTTAGTAAATATAAATATTGTTATTATATTTATTAATAGAATAATAATAATTATTGTTATTACAAAATAATACAACTTTTACTTATTATTGTTATCATCGATATTATTTTAACAAATAAATATGTGATACAAAGATATTTTAACCACATGTAATATAACTACATTAATATTACATACCACTATATTTTTATGATATTAAGTGAACTTTATAAATTTTATTATTTAAGATATACAAAAGTATATTTTTATCATATATAAATTTTAAATATAATTTTATTAACAAATGACTTTTATCATTTTACTTTAATAGAAATCTGATAAATATATTTAAAAATATATAAAACAACTATATTTAATCATGTATAACTTTTGGAAGTCATTTTGGGTCAAGTTGACTTTTGTTGACTTTACGTGATAAACTCGAGCATTAGGATTGTGATACACTATGACCTGACCTAAAGTGTTAGACAGACATTGATCATTATATAAATATATATACTTATTATAGGTTCATGAATCCGAGGCCAACCATGCACTTGTTCAATGACGTCATATGTATTTTTACTACGAAATACAGTATTGTGAGTTTCATTTGCTCCCTTTTTAAATGCTTTTGCAATATATATTTTTTGAACTGAGAATACATGCGCTGCTTTTATAAATGTTTTACGAAATAGACACAAGTAATCGAAACTACATTCTATGGTTGAATTATCGAAATTGAATATCACCCTTTTAGCTTGGTAGCCTAAGAATTAGTGAACGCCACTAATTGACGCGAATCCTGAAGATACATCTATGGGCCTAACAAACCCCATCCAGGTTATGGATGCTTTAGTACTTCGATTTTATATACAGATAAGTGTACCTGTATATTTGGGGATATTCTATATGCATTTGTTAATGTCGGTTACTAGGTGTTCACCATATGAATAGATTTTTATACAGATGAGTGTTCCTGTATTATAATTTTTGCAGATGAGTGTTCCTGCAGTTAACTATGAAAATGAAATCTTTTGGTCTATTAAAATTATGGAAATGATCTATTATGATAAACTAATGAACTCACCAACCTTTTGGTTGACACTTTAAAGCATGTTTATTCTCAGGTATTAAGGAAATCTTCCGCTGTGCATTTGCTCATTTCAAAGATATTACTTGGAGTCCTTCATGGCATATTTCAAAATACGTTGCATTCAAGTCGTTGAGTTCAATAGAGATTATTATTAAGTAAATGACAGATTAGGTCATTTATAGGTTGGATATTATGAAATGGTATGCATGCCTGTTAACTTTTGATGTAATGAAAGTTTGTCTTTTAAAAATGAATATGATGTTTGTAAAATGTATCATTTAGAGGTCAAATACCTCGCAATGTATCCATATGTTATTGTATTCGTCCTTATGGATTAGGACAGGTCGCTTCAATGTTAAGGCTACTGGTGCTGGTGGTACTGTTGGTGCCGGTGATGTTGTTGAAGCTGGTAAATTTTGCACCATATTTCCCAAAGTCGCTACTCGAGCGCGAAGCTCGTTGACTTCTTCTATTATTTCGGGATGATTGTCGATCAGAACAGGCGGATGAATAAGGTTTAGAATTTTAGATAGAATTTAATAGTCGCGAGATATTCAGGAAATGAGGGTGAAGATGGTGTTTCGGACTGGTTCGCTGGTAAGTGCTTCGGGTTCTTCGTCAAGGGGTGAATTCGGTTGGTGGAAAGGATCGCCTTATTCGCGTCTCCATTGATTAAGTCGACTACGAACCCATCCCCAATTCATCCAGAATTGGTGATGACTTATTTGTTGATCCATTCCGGTTATACTGCTTTCGGAGCTCAATTGTGTTTCCATATCAGAATAGCTGTCGGAATCCGAGGGATTTGAACTAGTTATGAGTTCCATTTCGTATGATTGAGTAAAGGGTTTTTCAGTATGAAATGATTTTCGGATATCGGATGGTATTCTAATTACATAGAATATATATATATATATATATATATATATATATATATATATATATATATATATATATATATATATATATATATATATATATATATATATATATATATATATATATATATATATATATATATATATATATATATATATATATATATATATATATATATATATATATATATATATATATATATATATATATATATATATATATATATATATATATATATATATATATATATATAGAACATAAGATTTCGTAGACAACGGAGGAATTTACGGAATATGTCAGGCAAGTCTACAGTAACAGATACGCTAAGATATGAATTTTGTCTATACACTATTCAAGCAATCAATGCAGTAAGATGTGTCTAGACTAAGAATGATAAGCAAGTGATTCCCTAAGAATGATAAGCAGGTAATTTTCGACACGAAATGATAAGCAAAACTTTTGACATGTAGACACGGTCGAAATCCAGACTCACTAATGCATCTTAACAACTATCAGTTAGACACACTAATGCAAGACCTGGTTCGCTAATACCACCGCTCTGATACCAACTGAAATGACCCGTTCATACCGATTATAAATGATTCACAATAGTTGATTTCATTGTGAGGTATTTGACCTCTAAATGATACATTTTACAAACATTGCATTCATTTTTAAAAGACAAACTTTCATTACATTGAAAGTTGATGGTTTGCATACCATTTCATACTACATCCAGCTATAATTGACTTAATAATAATCATGATGAACTCAACGACTCGAATGCAACGTCTTTTGAAATATGTCATGAATGACTCCAAGTAATATCTCTAAAATGAGCAAATGCACAGCGAAAGATTTCTTTCATACATGAGAATAAACATGCTTTAAAGTGTCAACCAAAAGGTTGGTGAGTTCATAGGTTTATTATGATCATTCATTTCCATAATTTTAATAGACCACGAGATTTTCTTTTTATAAACATAATCCTCAAGCAGAATCCTCTCGTCTGCATTAAGGTAAAATCATTCATATGGTGAACACCTAGTAACCGACATTAACAAGATGCATATAGAATATCCCCAAAACAGAATCCTCTCGTCTGTATAATAATAAGTTGAAGTACCAAAGCATCCGTACCTCGGATGGGGTTTGTTAGGCCCATAGATGTATCTTTATGTATGTTAATGTTTACATATAGAATTAGGAAAAGAAGAAAAGAAAACAGTGACCTTAATAATTCAATCACGGGAGTTCTCTGCCGACACTTATTTCTCGTATAGTGCTATCGTGTCCATTACTAATCAGCTAACGTATAAAAGTGTTCCTAAAAATTCCAAATTTTTAGTTTAAATATATTTAATTATTTCAGTCATTAACTGTTTGGAACCCGATCAAAAAGGTTCGGTAATTATTTATTTTCTGTACCAAATAATACGTACAGAGTACTAAAATTTAACCTAAAAAGGTAAAAATATTTTTAACAAATCTAGAATCTTCGTAATCAATTTGCACTCCAACTTTTATTTTAATCCTTCTTAAACTCATGTTAAATCTATATGAACGCTAACGAAATGTCAACCGAGTAATACAACTTTGACAAATTAAGCTCGAAATCATTTATATTTAATATACTTTCTCTATATATATAAACAGTTTTTAATAGCAAGTTTTACTACATGAATATATTATATATTTTTAAACAAATAGATTTAATATGATATATATATATATATATATATATATATATATATATATATATATATAAATATTACTTATAAATATTACTTATATATATATATATAAGTAATATATATATATATATATATATATATATATATATATATATATATATATATATATATATATATATATATATATATATATTATAAGAGTTTTCATTACATCGCATTTTATTTTACATATTTTATTTCAATAATTAAATCATATATTATTTCAAATAATATTTTAAATTATCATATATATATATATATATCTATATATATATATATATATATATATATATATATATATATATATATTTAAATATACATGTATCTATTTACAATTAGTTGTTCGTAAATCTTTGGGAATAGTCGAAGGGTAATTAAACATATGAACGTAGTTCCAAAGTTTTCGAGACCCAATATTACAGACTTTGCTTATCATGTCGGAAACATATAAAGATAAAGTTTAAATTTGGTCGGAAATTTCCGGGTCGTCACAGTACCTACCCGTTAAAGAAATTTCGTCCCGAAATTTAATTGGAATGGTCATGGCTGACAATAAGTATGTTTTCATGATGCATTCATGATGCATACGAGCTAAAATTTAGAGTTTTATCTGTGACGACCCGGGAATTTTTGACCAAATTTAAACTTAATCTTTATATGTTTCCGAAACGATAAGCAAAGTCTGTAATGATGAGTCTTAAAATTTTTAAATTATTTAGATGGATTCATTTAACCTTCGATTGTCTCGACGATTCACGAACAGTTGTTTATGATGAGATGTGAATAAACATATAAAAATAACATTAACAAAGTATTAAATGATATATTATGAGTTTAATTATTTCAATCTATAATTAATATATTTGGAGAATTTTAAAACATAATATTATACATGGTAGTTTGAATATATATATATATATATATATATATATATATATATATATATATATATATATATATATATATATATATATATATATATATATAATTACTATACATAAATATTAATATATATGTTGTAAAATATATAAAGTATAAATATTATGTGTTGAACTTATAGTATCCATTTCTGTTATAAAATAACAAGATATTTTAAGTAAACATATAAGGCATACATATATATATATACATATATATATATATATATATATATATATATATATATATATATATATATATATATATATATATATATATATATATATATATATATATATATATATATAATCTTATTAGTATTTTCATATTTACATGTATAGTATAATATAATACGCAAACATATATTATATAATAATATGAATATTAAATGTATAAATTAAATATTCAAAATATGTTAGATAATTATTAAATATTACATAATTAACAATATGTAACATATATATTAAAGATACATACAGATAAAAATGTAGTTGTGATATTATTAAAATAAATATTAAAATTTATATTAATATCAATATTATTATAATTAATAATATAAATTATGAACTTAGTTATAATTAGGATTATCATTTTTCATTATTACCACTATCATAAAAATCATGATTAATATTATAAATACTATTATAAAGATAATGCAAACTATTATTTTTATCATTAATAAGATCAAATTTAAGAGTGTCAATTATAATTATTTTTACTATCAAGGTTGTTAGGACTATTAATAACTATTATTATTATATTTAATTATATAATTATTATTATTATTAATATTATTAGTATTTTATTTTTGTATTATTAATGAAATTATCCATACATTTATTATTAATATAATTATTAGTTAATAATACTAATTAAACATAAAATTATGTAATCACAAGAATCATACTGGTTTGTTACCAGTCTTAATCGATATCTCCTTTATTTTGTTATATACCCTCTAATTGATTTACCTGTCGATGCATCTCACATATCCAAACAAAATTAGTTAAACCACTATATCTGCTTTAATTATTTTATTTATGTTTATCCTTTATTTTTATTCTTCTTCTTCTTTGACTGAGTAAACTATCGACACCATGTACCTATTTATCCATCGAATATTTCCAGCTTATTGATAAACCCATTTGAGCTCACTATCAATCATCAATTATTAACAGGAACTGAAAAATTTTCGATAGAATTAAATAGAAAAACAAAAATAAAACCGTCGGTCCTTGTTCTTCAACTTTTTGGTCAAAATTCGATTTCGAATCAAATTTTAAAATCCTTTAATGTAGTTTTGTTAGAAATCCTTCATTTAAACTTCCTGTAAAAGCTCAAGATCCAATTCTTCCTATCGAATTCTAATTTCGAAGTCAAATATCAATTTTAAAAAGTCAAACATTCGGTTCTTTACAAAAATTCAACCTCGTGTTATTGTTTCAAGTTCAATTACCGATTTTAATTGTTTCTAGATGTGATTAGCAAACTATTTCGTGTTATAATTCTTGTCTAAAACGGCTTTAAATTCGAAATCATTTTTTTTCTTCTTATAATCAGCGACAGCAGCCGCTGTCATTTTTTCTTTATTTTTTTTTTTGTTTTCAATTAAGTGAAGGATTGATATTGGTTGTATATAAGACTTAAATGAAATTATAAATTTGTTATTCTGTTTTCTAATCTCTGGTCGAATTATTTTTTCTGAAATATAAATGAAGAAGATGAACACTAGTAATAAGGGGTAAATATAAAACGTTCTGTGAATATTTCGAATAAACGGGCAACAGCCCAATGGTAATGAGTGTTAGCAGGGAGCGGGAGGTCATGGGTTCGAGTCCCACTTCGAGCAAAATTTTTTTGAGGAACCTCTAAGGTAGTTTTTATTAGTAATTTTATTATTATTATTATTATTATTATTATTATTATTATTATTATTATTATTATTATTATTATTATTATTATTATTATTATTATTATTATTATTATTATTATTGTTATTATTATTGTATTTAATAATATTAATTATTGTTAACATGACATGTATTATAGTTATAATTACTATTATCCTTATTTTTATTAATAATATAGATGTAGTTGTAAAAAGTTACCAATTATTAATCTTATCAAGTATTATTAATATTATCATTATTATTATCAATATCACTAATAGTCGTATTATTATTATTATTAGGATTAAGATTATTATTATTATCATTATTATCACTTTCACAAAAATTATTATCTTTATTATTATTATTATTAGAATTATTATTATTATTAGCAATTCTATTAAAAGTATCATTACAACTACGATTATCAAAGTTATCATTTTTTTTAAAACTATAATTTTTATTAAAACTTAATATTTCTAGTAAAGTAATTTTCTTTATTTAAATTATCATTTTTAGAATTAACATTGATATTATTATTATTATTATTACTATTTTTACTATCATTATTATTATTATTCCTATTAGTATTATTACAAATAGATGTATATTTTCTGTTCTTTTCTGCTATATTCTATCAATAAAATATTATTAATTAAACTATATATTTTTATCATAAAAACCTTAATATACAGTTCTAATTTTTATAAATAAATTATTTAACTACCTTAATAAGAAATTTTTTTTAATATTAATAAATGAATTAATGAAACATAAAACAATTATATCACTAATAATAATAAATAAAGTTGTTCGATTACAATTATGTATATTAATAAGTACATAAATGATATAGGTTCGTGAATTCGAGGCCAACCCTGCATTGTTCATATTGTCATATGTATTTTTACTACAAAATACATTAGGTGAGTTTCATTTGATCCCTTTTACTCTTTACATTTTTGGGGTGAGAATACATGCAAATGCTTTATTAACTGTTTACAATATTTATATGCGTGAGTTTCATTTGCTCCCCTTTTAAATGCTTTTGCAATATATTTTTGGGACTGAGAATACATGCGCTGCTTTTATAAATGTTTGACGAAATAGACACAAGTAATTGAAACTACATTCTATGGTTGAATTATTGAAATCGAATATGCCCCTTGTTATTAAGTCTGGTAATCTAAGAATTAGGGAACAGACACCCTAATTGACGCGAATCCTAAAGATAGATCTATCGGGCCCAACAAGCCCCATCCAAAGTACCGGATGCTTTAGTACTTCGAAATTTATATCATGTCCGAAGGAGGATCCCGGAATGATGGGGATATTCTTATATGCATCTTGTTAATGTCGGTTACCAGGTGTTCACCATATGAATGATTATTTTTGTCTCTATGCATGGGACGTATATTTATGAGAACTGGAAATGAAATTCTTGTGGTCTATTAAAATGATGGAAATGATTATTTATGTTAAACTAATGAACTCACCAACCTTTTAGTTGACACTTTAAAGCATGTTTATTCTCAGGTATTAAAGAAATCTTCCGCTGTGCATTAGCTCATTTTAAGGATATTACCTGGAGTCATTCATGACATACTTTGAAAGATGTTGTATTCGAGTCATTGAGTTCATCAACATTAATATTAAGTCAATTATAGTTGGATGTAATATGAAATGGTATGCATGCCATCAATTTTTGATGTAAAGAAAGTTTGTCTTTTAAAAAAGAATGCAATGTTTGTAAAACGTATCATATAGAGGTCAAATACCTAGCGATGTAATCAACTATTGTGAATCATTTATAATGTATATGAACGGATCCTTTCAGTTGGTATCAGAGTGGTGGTCTTAGCGAACCAGGTCTGCATTAGTGTGTATAACTGATAAGTCGTTAGGATACATTAGTGAGTCTGGACTTCGACCGTGTCTGCATGTCAAAAGTTTTGCTTATCATTAGTGCCAAAAATTATTTGCTTATCATCCTTAAAGTCTAGACACGTCTTACTGCCTCTATTGCATAGACATTGTATAGATAAATCCATATCTTAGCGTATCTGTCACTGTAGACTTTATCTGACACGTTTCCTTAATTTTCTACGTAATTCACGGGATCTTTGGAAGTATGTATAGATATTCTATATATAATTAGAATATCATTCCATATTCGAAAATCATTTCATATCAAAACCCTTTAACTGATCGTGAGAGATGGATCCTACACCTAGCTTGGATTCCATTAGTTTCGGAAGCGATTTCGAGATGTATATTGAAGCAGACTCCGAAGTCAATGAACCAGAAGTGCCTCAACCATTTAGTTATTTTTCTTTCTGGAGGAGATGGGGGTGGGTCCGAGACTTACTCACTCGATGGAGAAATGAAGAAGGTGAGCCCTACTGCGAACCAAACTTACCTCCTAACATCGGAGAAAACGATGTACTTACCGGTGAACCTATGCGCAACACTGTATTCACCCTTCTTGCTAAAGTTTTCCACCTCGAAGGTCGCGTTACTGCAATCTTAGAAAATATTCAACCTCTACTTCCGAATACCAATCGAAGGGGAATATTAGAAGAAGTTAAGGAACTTCGAATTGATAATCAAGATCTATCGAATCAGATGAGTGGATGGATAGAAATGATAGAGGGTAGAATAGAAACCTGACAAGAATGGTGCGTGATTTACAAACTATATTTACTACACCAACATCATCACCAACCTTAGCACCAACAATACTTGTAGCACCGACAGCAACAGTACCACCATCAGCAGCACCAGCAGCATAACCAGTACCAACAACAACAACATCATCACACGTCTCAACCTCGCAATCTATACCTCAAGCATAATCATCGTTCTACGAATCGTTCTACATAAACTATCTTCGTCCTTCATGGTGATTATGTAATCTCTAATAGTTTAGAGATTATGTACTCTAGTTCTAGCCGTAAATCTGATGAGTTTAATATCACATTGACTCATTAAATCCATAATTACGTCTGAAGAAAATATATATGTATATATGTTTTCATAAAAATTGTAATTAAAATTTTTATTGTACAAACTGTTAATGGTGAAAATATTTTAACGGGTAGGTAATACCCGAGGAATATTTAGATTTCGCATTAATAAGTTACACTGTACATTCTTCGAATCTGATTCAACAGTCATTTACTATCCTACTTGCAACCACAGCTATACGAATCCGTTCATCACAACCATTTTCATTCAATTTCATATTCGGATTTTGACCTATCAGAATCCGACAAGTGGCATAATGAAGAAAACACTGGACAAAATAAAATTTGTTAGAAACAAACAAATTAACTATGAGAAATTTTGTTAAGAATCCACGCTAACAAAATCCTAGCTAACTGTTCCTAGCTAACTGATTACATTTTATTTATCGCAATTTATTTATCGCAATTTAATTATCACAATTTATTTTTTCGCAATTTACATTCACGCAATTTTATTTATCGTCATTTAATTTCTGTTATTTACTTTACGCACTTTATTTATCGTTATTTAATTTTTTGTTATTTATTTTACGCACTTTAAGTATCGGGACACGTATACAAGGTATCATATCGACGCATCTATATATATTATTTGGAATCACCATAGACACTCTATATGCAGTAATGATCGAGTTCTCTATACAGGGTTGAGGTTGAATCTACAATAATATATATAGTTTGAGTTGTGATCGAGTCTGAGACGTATACAGGTCACGACACATATTAATTAATTCGAATATTATATATTAAACTATATATGAATTATTGGACTGTCAACTGTGGACTATCGACTGTGGACTATCGACTGTGGACAATTAAAATGAATTAAAATATTGATTATAACATATGAAACTAAACAATTCTTCAAGTTGCCACTTGATTTTGTCTTAAACATCATTTGTATCTTCACAATTACATTCTGCGTTCAAACCTTTCATGATTCTTGAAAACACCTCAATCGAGAGGATGAACCAACCGCACTTCATTTATGGGAGAAAAGATTGATGCATATAGTTATGCACCTGAAAACACTCAGAACCTGAGTAAACGTTTAACACTTAGCTGTGCTAATTCCTTTAGCGTTATTATTACCGAAAATAACTTTGCATCTGCTATTCGAGATAGCCAGTTTTGTCACAGCTCCAGCAAGTCAACTTCGACTTTTCAATCGTATTAGCTTATTATAACCCTGATATATATAAGTTGCCTTTCGTCATCGATACCGGGAAACCGTTTATATCCCACTACATTAGCAGTAAACTTACCAGCAACATCATTGATCTTTGACTGTATGAAAAATTATTATATTCATTGAAACCCTATCATCTACTCATCTTACTAAATACCGAGAATCAGCAATCGGTATTTTGAAATCTCGCAGCATGTCTACATCAACAGTTATATGTAAACATATGACATTTATCTCTTAGAATTATAATCTTCCATTCTGAAATTCTGAAAAGTTGAATACAGCAGCAAAAACTGTACACGACTTTAACCGTCGAAAGTTTGATGATAAAGAATGGAGTATTGGAAACACTCAATAGAAAATTTAATACCGAAAAGCGGATTATGCGAAACTATGAAAGAAGCCGTGGACAAATCACAAAGAATAAGTTTGACTTCAAAGAATCTAAATGATTCAATACCTGCTGAAATCTTTAGCGAATACTTTACTCCTTAACCACTCCAAATCATCGTGAATGAATTTCTTCATCAAAATTTAATTCCGAAATCCTAAGATATCATCGTACCTTTCTTTATTAATATCCTCAATATTTCTGAAGATATCTTCATAAATATTCTCCCTCGATATTAATTATCTCTCTGCGCTATCTGTATTATATCATAAAAGGAAACTGTTTTAGTTCTATATTCTGCGAACCTTCGAATTTAAAATATGAATGTTTTTGAAGTAGTGTTGGGAACTGAACCATGAGTTAGTATAATATAATGACACTTGATCAACGTGATTATATTACAGTAAGTCACGCTGAGTTTCTAATGAAACGTGATGATTCACAGACTCTAACATCATCATGTGCCATGTACACGACTCTTACATTCTATCTAGTCTCCAAACATATCGAGAACATATCTTCTTGATAAATCTATTTTTTCGGGATATTCTGGTAATTTGACAAGTCAAATTGCTCTATTACCATTTCTTTCTTAGGACATTAACAATGTTCATTCTGAAACTTATATCTGCAAATTCTGGACCATTACAAGAGATGCCCAATTGCAAGAAGAAGAAACGAAGGGACAAAGCTCCGAAACAGAAATTGGAGTATAAATCGCAGCAAATAGGGGGAAGTATTAACTGGGAATGACAATGATTATAGAAAACAGAAGCAAGGACTTCGAAGTATAAGGGAAGATATAAAGCCCGATAACAACACATAAATTACAAACTGTGGATATTAATACGAATATCAATATAAAGACATGGTATAATTAAGAATAGTATCACCCCAAGGCGATAGTAGAGGTAACCAGATTCTTCTGGTGGAAGATTAAAAAGAAGGATGATAGAAATGATAATTAAGAAAATATCAAGGAGTAGAACTGGATGAAGCATTTTCCCAACCTTTTAGAAGTAAGAATTAAGGATGAAAGTATAGGAATGATGAAAATAAGGGAACGGAAGAAGTTCATTTATAGTGAAGATACCAGACAAAGCAATCGATACAGATCATCGCATTTAATTATAGAGATCTTAATTTTCTTACTCGCCGAAGAATCAAATCTTTTAGATTTCGAAGATTTCCTTTAAATCTCTTGGATTCCGGAATTCAAATGTGACCACGTCAAAGGTTAAGACGCACCTTATTTTCTAAATTCAACCATGACTAGTCAAAAGTTATGATGAAACTTGTCTTTCTCATTTAACTATTTAGTGATAACTTCATTCGTACTCTTCGAATAATCGAATTGTCTTATTTATATTACTCATTGGTGATAAAACTCTATTTATCAACTCATATTCGTCATGAAAACATTTTTGTTGTTAACCATGACCACCTCACTCAAATTTCGGGACGAAATTTCTTTAACGGGTAGGTACTGTGACGACCCGGGAATTTTCGACCAAATTTAAACTTAATCTTTATATGTTTCCGAAACGATAAGCAAAGTCTGTAATGATGAGTCTTAAAATTTTTGAATTATTTAGATGGATTCATTTGACCTTCGATTGTCTCGACGATTCACGAACAGTTGTTTATGATGAGATGTGAATAAACATATAAAAATAACATTAACAAAGTATTAAATGATTTATTATGATTTTAATTATTTCAATCTACAATTAATATATTTGGAGAATTTTAAAACATAATATTATACATGGTAGTTTGAATATATACATATATATATATATATATATATATATATATATATGTGTGTGTGTGTGTGTGTGTGTGTGTGTATAATTACTATACATAAATATTAATATATATGTTGTAAAATATATAAAGTATAAATATTATGTGTTTAACTTATAGTATCCATTTCTGTTATAAAATAACAAGATATTTTAAGATATATATATATATATATATATATATATATATATATATATATATATATATATATATATATATATATATATATATATATATATATATATATAATCTTATTAGTATTTTCATATTTACATGTATAGTATAATATAATACGCAAACATATATTATATAATAATATGAATATTAAACGTATAAATTAAATATTCAAAATATGTTAGATAATTATTAAATATTACATAATTAACAATATGTAACATATATATATTAAAGATACATACAGATAAAAATGTAGTTGTGATATTATTAAAATAAATATTAAAATTTATATTAATATCAATATTATTATAATTAATAATATAAATTATGAACTTAGTTATAATTAGGATTATCATTTTTCATTATTACCACTATCATAAAAATCATGATTAATATTATAAATACTATTATAAAGATAATGCAAACTATTATTTTTATCATTAATAAGATCAAATTTAAGAGTGTCAATTATAATTATTTTTACTATCAAGGTTGTTAGGACTATTAATAACTATTATTATTATATTTAATTATATAATTATTATTATTATTAGTATTTTATTTTGGTATTATTAATGAAATTATCCATACATTTATTATTAATATAATTATTAGTTAATAATACTAATTAAACATAAAATTATATAATCACAAGAATCATACTGGTTTATTACCAGTCTTAATCGATATCTCCTTTATTTTGTTATATACCCTCTAATTGATTTACCTGTCGATGCATCTCACATATCCAAACAAAATTAGTTGAACCACTATATCTGCTTTAATTATTTTATTTATGTTTATCCTTTATTTTTTTTTCTTCTTCTTCTTTGACTGAGTAAACTATTGACACCATGTACCTATTTATCCATCGAATATTTCCAGCTTATTGATAAACCCATTTGAGCTCACTATCAAATCATCAATTATTAACAGGAACTGAAAATTTTCGATTGAATTAAATAGAAAAACAAAAATAAAACCGTCGGTCCTTGTTCTTCAACTTTTTGGTCAAAATTCGATTTTGAATCAAATTTTAAAATCCTTTAATATAGTTTTGTTAGAAATCCTTCATTTAAACTTCCTGTAAAAGCTCAAGATCCAATTCTTCCTATCGAATTCTAATTTCGAAGTCAAAGATCAATTTTAAAAAGTCAAACATTCGGTTCTTTACAAAAATTCAACCTCATGTTATTGTTTCAAGTTCAATTAACGATTTTAATTATTTCTCGATGTGATTAGCAAACTATTTCGTGTTATAATTCTTGTCTAAAAAAACTTTAAATTCAAAATCATTTTTTTTCTTCTTATAATCAGCGACAGCAGCCGCTGTCATTTTTTCTTTATTTTTTTTTGTTTTCAATTAAGTGAAGGATTGATATTGGTTGTATATAAGACTTAAATGAAATTATAAATTCGTTATTCTGTTTTCTAATCTCTGGTCGAATTATTTTTTCTGAAATATAAATGAAGAAGATGAACACTAGTAATAAGGGTTAAATATAAAATGTCCTGTGAATATTTCGAATAAACGGGCAACAGCCCAATGGTAATGAGTGTTAGCAGGGAGCGGGAGGTCATGGGTTCGAGTCCCACTTCGAGCATATTTTTTTTGAGGAACCTCTAAGGTAGTTTTTATTAGTAATTTCATTATTATTATTATTATTATTATTATTATTATTATTATTATTATTATTATTATTATTATTATTATTATTATTATTATTATTATTATTATTATTATTATTATTATTATTATTATTATTATTATTATTGTTGTTGTTATTATTATTATTATTATTATTGTATTTAATAATATTAATTATTGTTAACATGACATGTATTATAGTTATAATTACTATTATCCTTATTTTTATTACTAATATAGATGTAGTTGTAAAAAGTTACCAATTATTAACCTTATCAAGTATTATTAATATTATCATTATTATTATTATCAATATCACTAATAGTCGTATTATTGTTATTATTAGGATTAAGATTATTATTATTATCATTATTATCACTTTCACAAAAATTATTATCTTTATTATTATTATTATTATTAGAATTATTATTATTATTAGCAATTCTATTAAAAGTATCATTACAACTACGATTATCAAAGTTATCATTTTTTTTAAACTATAATTTTTATTAAAACTTAATATTTCTAGTAAAGTAATTTTCTTTATTAAAATTATCATTTTTAGAATTAACATTGATATTATTATTATTATTATTATTATTATTATTACTATTTTTACTATCATTATTATTATTATTCCTATTAGTATTATTACAAATAGATATATATTTTCTGTTCTTTTCTACTATATTCTATCAATAAAATATTATTAATTAAACTATATATTTTTATCATAAAAACCTTAATGTACAGTTCTAATTTTTATAAAAAATTATTTAACTACCTTAATAAGAAATTATTTTTTTTAATATTAATAAATGAATTAATGAAACATAAAACAATTATATCACTAATAATAATAAATAAAGTTGTTCGATTACAATTATGTATATTAATAAGTACATAAATGATATAAGTTCGTGAATCCGAGGCCAACCCTGCATTGTTCATATTGTCATATGTATTTTTACTACAAAATACATTAGGTGAGTTTCATTTGATCCCTTTTACTCTTTACATTTTTGGGCTGAGAATACATGCAAATGCTTTATTAACTGTTTACAATATTTATATGCATGAGTTTCATTTGCTCCCCTTTAAATGCTTTTGCAATATATTTTTGGGACTGAGAATACATGCGCTGCTTTTATAAATGTTTGACGAAATAGACACAAGTAATTGAAACTACATTCTATGGTTGAATTATTGAAATCGAATATGCCCTTTGTTATTAAGTCTGGTAATCTAAGAATTAGGGAATAGACAACCTAATTGACGCGAATCCTAAAGATAGATCTATCGGGTCCAACAAGCCCCATCCAAAGTACCGGATACTTTAGTACTTCAAAATTTATATCATGTCCGAAGGAGGATCCCGGAATGATGGGGATATTCTTATATGCATCTTGTTAATGTCGGTTACCAGGTGTTCACCATATGAATGATTATTTTTGTCTCTATGCATGGGACGTATATTTATGAGAATTGGAAATGAAATTCTTGTGGTCTATTAAAATGATGGAAATGATTATTTATGTTAAACTAATGAACTCACCAACCTTTTGGTTGACACTTTAAAGTATGTTTATTCTCAGGTATTAAAGAAATCTTCCGCTGTGCATTAGCTCATTTTAAGGATATTACCTGAAGTCATTCATGACATACTTTGAAAGATGTTGCATTCGAGTCGTTGAGTTCATCAAGATTAATATTAAGTCAATTATAGTTGGATGTAATACGAAATGGTATACATGCCGTCAATTTTTGATGTAAAGAAAGTTTGTCTTTTAAAAAAGAATGCAATGTTTGTAAAACGTATCATATAGAGGTCAACTACCTCGCGATGTAATCAACTATTGTGAATCGTTTATAATGTATATGAACGGGTCCTTTCATTATCATCATCGAGTAATATAGACAAAAAAATTTGATTTTTGTGAAGAGTACAAGTGAAGTTATCACAAAAGAGTGTAATGAGTAAATGTAGATTCGTCATATCTTTTGACGTAGATAGGATTGATTTCCAGAGTTCAAGGAATTTGGATAAAATTTTCGTAATAAGATTTAATTCTTCAATAATTAAGGAAATTAGGATCTCTCTAATTAATGCGGAAATCTGCCTTGATTTCATTATCAGATATTTCACTATAAATCCATTCTCTTCGTTTCCTTTATATTTTGAAGTTTCATCCTTTTGTTTTCCTCTTCCCGACTTTAAGTCAAATGAATAATAGTCCCGAATTCGTAGATATGAATTTTGGAATGAACATAGTTAATGTTCTAAGAAAGAAACGGTAATAGCACAATCTGACTTGTCGAATTACCAGAATTTAAGGAAAATGATAGGGCTATCAAGATAATATGTTCCTGATATGTTTAGAGATCAGATAGAATGTAAGAGTCGTGTAATATGGTACATGATGACGTTATGATCTGTAAATCATCACGTTCCATTTAGAAACTCAGCATGACTTACTATAATATAATCACGTTGATCAAGTGTCATTATATTATACTAACTCGTGCATCAATTTCCAACACTACTTCAAAAACATTCATAGTTTAAACTCGAAAGTTTACAGAATATAGAAACTAGCAGTTTCTTATATGATGTAATACTAATAGCGCGAAGAGATAAATGATTTCAGATAAGAATAGTTATGAAAATATTTTCAGAAATATCGAGGATATTTATAATGAATGATATGATGATATATTAGAATATCTAAAATCAGAGGATGATGAAAGATATTGTCCGCAGGGGTTTAGGGTAAGAAGCAAGGTATTCGTTAACGACTTCAGCAGATACTGAATCATTTGGATTCTTTGAAGGCAGGTTTAGTCTTTGTGATTTGTCCACAGCCTCCTTCATGATTTGCTCAACCCGTTTTCCAGTTCCAAAATTTCTGAGCTTTTCCAACATACTATTCTTTATCATCAAAATTTCAATGGTTAAGGTTGTTTACGGTTGTTTACAGTTTCTGCTGCTTCATTCAGCTCTTTTAAAATTCAGAAAACTGATTCATAGGCTAAAGCGCTTTTCAGAAATTCAGAATTGAAGTTCGTAAATCCAGGAGATAGAAGTTATGTATATATATATATATATATATATATATATATATATATATATATATATATATATATATATATATATATATATATATATATATATATATATATATATATATATTTATATAAATATAATTGTTGTCGTAGGATCGCTGAGAAATTCGAGATTATCGATTGATGCCTCCTGATATTTGGTATGATAATTATCGTTACAAGATGCCGATGAGTTCATGATAAGACTTCAACAGATAAATATAGTGATTTGTCAGAGAGTTTTAAGCCAAAGAGCAACGAGGTTGCTGGTACGTCTGCTGGTAACATGGTGGAGTATAAAACTTTCCCCGGTAATAATAAAAGGGCAAGCGTATATATCAAGGTTATAATAAGATTGTTTCGAACAAAAAGTCGAAGTTGACTTGCTGGAGTTGTGACAAAACTGGCTATCTCGAACAGGAGTTGCAAAGTTATTTTCGGTAATAATAATGCAAAAGGAATTAGCAAAGCTACGTGTTAAAGGTTTACTCAGTTTCCGAGATTTTTTCAGGTGCATAACTATATGCATAAATCTTTCCTTCCGTAGATGAAGTGCGGTTGGTTCATCCTTTCGATTGAGGTGTTTTCAAGATTCATGAAAGGTTTGAATGCAGATTGTAATCGTCAAGATACAAATGAGGTTTAAGATGAAATCAAGTGGCAAACTTGAAGAAATGTTTAGTTTCATATGTTATAATTAATATTTTAATTCATTTTAATTGTCCACTGTTATTAGTCCACAGTTAGTAGTCCATAATTAGTAGTTCAACAATTCATATATAGTTTAATATATAATATTCGAATTAATTAATACATGTCGTGCCCCATTGTATACATATCTCAGACTCGATCACAACTCAAAGTATATATATTATTTAGAATCAACCTCAACCCTGTATAGCTAACTCAAATATTACCGCATATAGAGTGTCTATGGTTATTCCAAATAATATATATAGATGCGTCGATATGATCTGTCAAAACCTTGTATACGTGTCCTGATATTTAAAATGCGTAAATAACAGTATTTAAATGACTATAAATAAAGTGCGTAAAATAAATAACAGAAATTAAATGACAATAAATAAAATTGCGAGAATTAAATTGCGATAAAATAAATTGCGATAATTAAATGTAATAAGGAATTAACAGTTAGCTAGGAACAGTTAGCTAGGATTTTGTTAGCGTGGATTCTTAACAAAATTTCTCATAGTTAATTTGTTTGTTTCTAATAAATTTTATTTTCTCAAATGTTTTCTTCACTATGCCACTTGTTGGATTCTGATAGGTCAAAATTCAAATATGAAATCGAATGAAAATGGTTATTCTGTGGTGAATGGATTCGTATATTTGTGGATGTAAGTAGGATAGTAAATGACTGTTGAATCAAATTGGAAGAATGTATAGTGTAACTTTTTAATGTGAAATCTAAATATTTTTTGGGTATTACCTACCCGTTAAAATATTTTCACCATTAACAGTTTGTACAAATGAATTTTTAATTACAATCTTTATGAAAATATATACACATATATATTTTCTTCAGATGTAATCATGGATTTAATGAGTCAATATAATATTAAACTCATTTGATTTACCGTTAGAACTAGAATACATAATCTCTAAAACATTAGAGATCACTTAATCGCCATGTAGAACGAATATAAATGATGTAGAACGTCATGTAGAACGAAGATAATCAATGTAGAACAAGATGTAGAATGAAGGTTATGCTCGAGGTATAGATTGTGATGTTGAGGCGTGTGATGTTTGTGACAACCCGAAAATTTCCGACCAAATTTAAACTTTATCTTTATATTATTTCGACACGATAAGCAAAGTTTGTTAAGTTAAAATTTCAAAAATGTTAAACTTTATTCATACATTCATTTAACCTCGACCAAGTTTCGACGATTCACGAAACAATATATAAATGAATATGATTATATATGTATATGTGTATATATAGGATAACTTGAAAAGTTAACAAAGTATTAAATGTATAATACTTTACATGAACGCATTTGTTTCGACATAAGTTTAATATATTTATCGACGAGATTAAAAGATAATATCAAATGATTGAGTTATCTGATACATTGTGTTATGATTACGGGTCTCCGTTGAGAGGTCCACTATGATTTAAGAAATCTTTCCTTTTTAACAGTATTCAGAATAATTGGTAAAGTGATTTACAAGAAGGAACTAGACAAGGGTTATTGGAGTTTTCTGTTCTATTTCCTATATAGGTGTTAACTAGTTAACTGTCATATTATTTAGAGTGAAAGAGAAATGTTAGGAATATAGATAACTTAGTAAATGGATATCGACAAGTTAAGAAAAATGACATTTTTTTCCATTAAAGTAATTTCATACGTTTATCTAACCTTCGGATTATATCTTACGCTTCACCAGTAAATAGTAATTTAAAAACTTGAAAACCTGTTATGAGTTATATACGATTTTACTTTCCTAAAACATTTTATGATATAACAATTTCCATTAGTTTAACTTTTAAACAAAATGATTCTTAAATATATTTAACTTTGAAAAATAATTTATAATGTTTATTTGATTTGATTTCAAACGTACTAAAACGTTTTCAGTTTAAAAAGAACTTTATTAATAAAATATTTTAAGATAACTTGTTTATGAATTTTGAAGAATTTAATTAAAGTTTATATTATAAATTACAAGTATATATATAGTGTTTCAAAACTGTAAACGTGATACGACGTAATATTTTTCTATTATTTAAAAAATTATAAATGAACTTTGAAATATAATTACTTTTGAAAAACTAAAATATAATATTGTTAAATAAATATTTCAATCCTATATAATATGTAAAAAATTATATTTTTCTTTGAGAATATATATATATATATATATATATATATATATATATATATATATATATATATATATATATATATATATATATATATATATTACAAAGTGATTAAACATAATATTAACTAGGTACAAAACGTTTTGATTTAAATTACCCTATGTACATATAACGAGACGTCGATTTATAGAAGCAAATGACCAAAACATTCAAATGTATAAGTTACATTTCATGGAGTATAATTATTGGTGAGGTAAGTCTAATTATTGATAAAGGTACGTGTCACGAAATGTAAAGTACAAGTTTTCTAAGCGTACGAAAGGACGTTCGGAAAACCGGAACCGGCACGGAAGTCGAGCGTCAACGTACAATTCATCGGTGCTAAAATTACAAATCAACTATGCACGAGAATATAATATAATATTTAATTAATCCTAAAGATTAAATATATTATATATTAAATAAATATTTATATATGTAATATGTGTGTCGGCAAGACACCTAATTCGATTGTGTGTTGTAACCAGAGACCATGCGATCGTATGAGTCTCTCTCTATAACCTCATGCGATCGCATGGAAGGGGGTAGGTGGGCAACAATCTCTTATAAATCGAATTCAAACGGTTTCTAAAATCATTCACTATCTCTTCTTCTTTCGCAAAAATATATATACATATATTATTATTATTATTATTATTTTTATTTATTTATTATTATTATTAATATTAAGATTATTAATATCAAATCTTATTATTAGTACTAGTATTATTAGGAGTGATATTATTAGTATTATACATAAAATACTACGACGAGGTCATGAGCGCATTATTTTCAAAACCGGTTTTCGAGCAGGCTAAAACTAAGGAGATTATGCGTTATAGCTATGGAGGTTATGGGTAATGTTCGGGGGTATACTCGTGAGGTCAAACTAGTGTTTATCATCTCCGTTGCATCTTCGTACTTTCCTGCAATATTGAATCTCAATATTGATACGTGAGCACTCATAACTTAAATTTTATATATCATTAGTGTATCCCTGACTAGTGCTCGAGTATATAGGATTATGCATGCTTGTACATTTAATATTGTCGTTAAATAATTGACGATAGATTATGAACTAGTTACATATGCGGTTGAGATAAGGTATATGATATGCATGTCGTTGGAAAGCTAACGAAAAATTAAAAACTTTTCATTTAGAACTAGAATGGTTTCGATGAACAGATTAGAAGTTATAGTCAACTGAACTTTTGTATTATTGTTAAAATGATTATTATTACTATCGTCGTTATTATTATTATTATTATTATTATTATTATTATTATTATTATTATTATTATTATTATTATTATTATTATTATTATTATTATTATTATTATTATTATTTATTATTATTAATATATGCATCATTATTTAAAAATCGTATTTTGTTATTATTATTATTGTTATTATTATCAGAAATTATTATTAATATTATCATCGTTATTATTATAATTACTAATATTATTATTAATATTATTATACTACTTATTAGTATCATTATCTTTAAAACTAATATAGTATTATCTAATTATGATGATTGCGATTATTATCATTATTATGAATGCGATATAAAAAAGGATTAAAAACTATTAAACAAATCGATTAGGAAATAATGAGTATGAGTATCATGATGAAATTAAATTATGGTAAGATATTGATTTAGATAAAAATATCATTTTCAATATTTTTATCATTACTTTTATTATTAAAAGTATTATTATTAAAACTATCATTTTTACTAAACTTATTATTGTTAATAGAAATATCATTGCTATTGTAAAATATCACTTTTATTATCATTTTAGTATTATTATTAATAAAAATTATCATTTTGAAAAGAATTATTATTTTTATAAAATATTATTATTATTACAGCTAATATTAAAAAGTATCGTTATTATTAAGATTATCATGTTTAGAATTATCATTTTATCATAATTAATATCATCTTTAGTAAATATAAATATTGTTATTATTTTTATTAATAGAATAATAATAATTATTATTATTACAAAATAATACAAATTTTACTTATTATTGTTATCATCGATATTATTTTAAGAAATAAATATGTGATACAAAGATATTTTTACTACATGTAATATAACTACATTAATATTACATACCATTATATTTTTATGATATTAAGTGAACTTTATAAATTTTATTATTTAAGATATACAAAAGTATATTTTTAGCATATATAAATTTTAAATATAATTTTATTAACAAATGACTTTTATTATTTTACTTTAATAGAAATCTGATAAATATATTTAAAAATATATAAAACGACTATATTTAATCATGTATAACTTTTGAAAGTCATTTTGGGTCAAGTTGACTTTTGTTGACTTTACATGATAAACTCGAGCATTAGGATTGTGATACACTATGACCTGACCTAAAGTGTTAGACAGACATTGATCATTATATAAATATATATATATACTTATTATAGGTTCGTGAATCCGAGGCCAACCTTGCACTTGTTCAATGACGTCATATGTATTTTTACTACGAAATACAGTATTGTGAGTTTCATTTGCTCTCTTTTTAAATGCTTTTGCAATATATATTTTTGGGACTGAGAATACATGCGCTGCTTTTATAAATGCTTTACGAAATAGACACAAGTAATTGAAACTACATTCTATGGTTGAATTATCGAAATTGAATATCACCCTTTTAGCTTGGTAGCCTAAGAATTAGTGAATGCCACTAATTGACGCGAATCCTGAAGATAGATCTATGGGCCTAACAAACCCCATCCAGGTTATGGATGCTTTAGTACTTCGATTTTATATACAGATAAGTGTACCTGTATATTTGGGGATATTCTATATACATTTGTTAATGTCGGTTACCAGGTGTTCACCATATGAATGGATTTTTATACAGATGAGTGTTCCTGTATAATAATTTTTGCAGATGAGTGTTCCTGCAGTTAAATATGAAAATGAAATCTTGTGGTCTATTAAAATTATGGAAATGATCGATTATGATAAACTAATGAACTCACCAACCTTTTGGTTGACACTTTAAAGCATATTTATTCTCAGGTATTAAGAAAATCTTCCGCTGTGCATTTGCTCATTTTAAAGATATTACTTGGAGTCCTTCATGGCATATTTCAAAAGACGTTGCATTCAAGTCGTTGAGTTCAATAGAGATTATTATTAAGTAAATGACAGATTAGGTCATTTATAGGTTGGATATTATGAAATGGTATGCATGCCTGTTAACTTTTGATGTAATGAAAGTTTGTCTTTTAAAAATGAATGCAATGTTTGTAAAATGTATCATTTAGAGGTCAAATACCTCGCAATGTATCCATATGTTATTGTATTCGTCCTTATGGATTAGGACGGGTCGCTTCAATGTTAAGGCTACTGGTGCTGGTGGTACTGTTGGTGCGGTGATGTTGTCGAAGCTGGTAAATTTTGCACCATATTTCCCAAAGTCGCTACTCGAGCGCGAAGCTCGTTGACTTCTTCTATTATTCTGGGATGATTGTCGATCAGAACGGGCGGATGAATAAGGTTTAGAATTTTACATAGAATATAATCGTGGCGAGATATTCAGGAAATGAGGGTGAAGATGGTGTTTCGGACTGGTTCGCCGATAAGTGCTTCGGGTTCTTCGTCAAGGGGTGAATTCGGTTGGTGGAAAGGATCGCCTTCTTCGCATCTCCATTAATTAAGTCGACTACGAACCTATTCCCAATTCATCCAGAATTGGTGATGACTGATTTGTTGATCCATTCTGGTTATACTGCTTTCGGAGCTCAAGTGTGTTTTCATATCGGAATAGCTGTCGGAATCCAAGGGATTTGAACTAGTTATGAGTTCCATTTCGTACGATTGAGTAAAGGGTTTTTCAGTATGAAATGATTTTCGGATATCGGATGGTATTCTAATTACATAGAATATCTATATATATAGAACATAAGATTTCGTAGACTACGGAGGAATTTAAGGAATATGTCAGGCAAGTCTACAGTAAAAGATACGCTAAGATATGAATTTTGTTTATACACTATTCATGCAATCAATGCAGTAAGATGTGTTTAGACTAAGAATGATAAGCAAGTGATTCCCTAAGAATGATAAGCAGGTAATTTTCGACACGAAATGATAAGCAATACTTTTGACATGCAGACATGGTCGAATTCCAGACTTACTAATGCATCTTAACAACTATCAGTTAGACACACTAATGCAAGACCTGGTTCGCTAAGACCACCGCTCTGATACCAACTGAAAGGACCCGTTCATACCGATTATAAATGATTCACAATAGTTGATTTCATTGTGAGGTATTTGACCTCTAAATGATACATTTTACAAACATTGCATTAGTTTTTAAAAGACAAACTTTCATTACATTGAAAGTTGACGGCTTACATACCATTTCATACTACATCCAGCTATAATTGACTTAATAATAATCTTGATGAACTCAATGACTCGAATGAAACATCTTTTGAAATATGTCATGAATGACTCCAAGTAATATCTATAAAATGAGCAAATGCACAGCGGAAGATTTCTTTCATACCTGAGAATGAACAAGCTTTAAAGTGTCAACCAAAAGGTTGGTGAGTTCATAGGTTTATCATAATCATTCATTTTCATAATTTTAATAGACCACGAGATTTTCTTTTTATAAACATAATCCTCAAGCAGAATCCTCTCGTCTGCATTAAGGTAAAATCATTCATATGGTGAACACCTGGTAACCGACATTAACAAGATGCATATAGAATATCCCCAAAACAGAATCCTCTCGTCTGTATAATAATAAGTCGAAGTACTAAAGCATCCGTACCTCGGATGGGGTTTGTTAGGCCCATAGATCTATCTTTATGTATGTTAATGTTTACATATAGATTTAGGAAAAGAAGAAAAGAAAACAGTGACCTTAATAATTCAATCACGGGAGTTCTCTGCCGACACTTATTTCCCGTATAGTGCTATCGTGTCCATTGCTAATCAGCTAACGTATAAAAGTGTTCCTAAAAATTCCAAATTTTTAGTTTAAATATATTTAATTATTTCAGTCATTAACTGTTTGGAACCTGATCAAAAAGGTTCGGTAATTATTTATTTTCTATACCAAATAATATGTACGGAGTACTAAAATTTAACCTAAAAAGGTAAAAATATTTTTAACAAATCTAGAATCTTCGTAATCAATTTACACTCCAACTTTTATTTTAATCCTTCATAAACTCATGTTAAATCTATATGAACGCTAACGAAATGTCAACAGAGTAATACAACTTTGACAAATTAAGCTCGAAATCATTTATATTTAATATACTTTCTCTATATATATAAACAGTTTTTAATAGCAAGTTTTACTACATGAATATATTATATATTTTTAAACAAATAGATTTAATATGATATATATATATATATATATATATATATATATATATATATATATATATATATATATATATATATATATATATATATATATATATATATATATATATATATATATATATATATATATATATATATATATAGTGGTAGGATCAAGAGGGAAGTAACCAATCGGGGGGAAGCGGGGGGAAGCGGGGGGAAGCAAAAACATTTTTTTTTCGTTTTTTAAAAAAACTTTGTTCACGAAAATTATAGATGTGATGAAATTACGAACATTTAGTAGAGACACTTTGTGATAAATGTTTTTATTTTGGCGGGAAAATGCTTGAAGAAGTAATATATAACAATTATCGTGTTCTTCGAGCGTATGTTGAGGTTTTAGCTATTGGGGTTTAGATATTAGGGTTTAGATATTAGGGTTCATAGGGTTTAGATATTAGGGTTTAGAAATTTAGGGTTTAGGGTTTAGATTTAGGATTTAGATTGAGTTTTTAACACGAACGGTTTAGAGTTTAGGGTTTACGGTTTAGGGTTTGATGTTTTGGGTTTATGGAATAAACCAAAAACACCAAACCCTAAACCCTAAACCCTAAACTCTAAATCGGGCTAAATTTTACTTCACAAAACATGAAGAAAAAAAAACGTTCATATTCTTCACGAACAATATTATCTTGAATGTTATTTTTGTCGATCGTTTTCCCGCCTAAATAATAACATTCATCACGAAGTGTCTCTTCTAAATGTTCATATTTTCGTGTGATCTTGATGCCGGAAATTTTTTTTCCAAAAAAATGGAAAAAATAAAATTTTGCTTCCCCCCGCTTCCCCCCGATTGGTTACTTCTCCATTGATCCTACCCCTATATATATATATATATATATATATATATATATATATATATATATATATATATATATATATATATATATATATATATATATATATATATATTATAATAGTTTTCATTACGTCGCATATTATTTTACATATTAAATTTCAACAATTAAATCATATATTATTTCAAATAATATTTTAAATTATCATAAATATACATGTATCTATTTACAATTAGTTATTCGTGAATCGTTGGGAATAGTCGAAGGGTAATTAAACATATGAACGTAGTTCCAATGTTTTTGAGACCCAATATTACAGACTTTGCTTATCATGTCGGAAACATATAAAGATAAAGTTTAAATTTGGTCGGAAATTTCCGGGTCGTCACATGTATCACTCATAAATAAATGGTTTTAGACCATAGCGCATATGTTTATTAAGTGTTATATTTTATGTACTTCAGATTGTAACTTGTTTGCAGGTAATATAATTTGATTATCTTACTGAAATATAACTCATTATTTGCTTATCTTATTTGAAGTTTTAGTATTAATCCTGCTGAAATACAACATCAATTAAATGGTAAAGACCTATGTATTGCAGATAATGGTAACATACACACTATGATCAAATCTAAGAAATATTTCATTGATTTAAATCAAATGAAAGAATTATAAATACTATATTAGGTCTTGCAAACTTGATATAAGGAACGGAAAAGGCAAAATTTCATATTACCAAATGGTACGAATTTTCTGATAAACAATGCTTTGTTTTCTCCCAAATCAAAGAGAAATTTGTTAAGTTTCTCTGATATGTATCATAATGGATATGATTATCATTCAATGATAACCGGAAATGAGAAATACCAATGTCGCACCGAAAAGCGCATATCATGAAAAGCGCAGCGCATATGATTAAAAGCGCATATGATTAAAAGCGCATATGATGAAAAGCGCAGTGCATATGATTAAAGGCGCATATGATAAAAAGCGCATATGATGAAAAACGCAGCACATATGATTAAAAGCGCATATGATAAAAGGCGCATATGATAAAAAGCGCAGCACATATGATTAAAAGCGCAGCGCATATGATTAAAAGCGCATATGGTGAAAAGGATATATGATGAAATGCGCATATGGTGAATTAATGAAAAACACATATGGTGATTAATGAAAAGCACATATGGTGATTAATGAAAATCACATATGATGATTAATGAAAAAGCACATATGGTGATTAATGAAAAACACATATGGTGATTAATGAAAAGAATATTGAAAAAGAATCACCAATGTTTCTTGAAAGAATTCAAGGTTATATATATGGACCAATTCATCCATCATGTGGACCATTTTGATATTTCATGGTTTTAATAGAAGCATCTAGCGGATGGTCTAATGTTTGTGTGTTATCAAGTCGTAATATGGTATTTGCAAAGTTTCTTGCACAAATTATTAAATTGAGAACACATTATTCTGATTACACCATTAAAAGGATGAGACTTGATAATGCTGGTGAGTTAACATCTCAAGCATTAAATGATTATTATATGTCTACATGGATTGTTGTTGAACATCCAGTTGCTCATGTGCATACACAAAATTGGTTTAGCTGAATCAATAGATAAACGCTTGCAGCTAATAACCAGACAATTGGTAATGAGTACAAAACTCTCAATATTTATATGGGGACATGTATATTTACATGATGCGATATTAATTCGCATTAAACCAAGTGCAAGTCATAAATATTCTCCATTACCAACTTAATTTTGATCGAGAGCCAAATATTTTCCATCTTAGAACATTTGGTTGTGCGTTTTATGTTCCTATCGCACCACAACAATGCACTAAAATGGGTCCTCAAAGAAGGATGGGAATATATGTTAGATATGAAACATCTTCAATCATAAGATATATTGAACCCATGACGGGTGATATTTTTACGGCACGTTTTGCTGATTGTCACTTTAATGAGACAATGTTCCCTACATAAGGGGGAGAAATAAAAAAATAAAGAAAATGATGTTTCATGGTGTGAACATCAATTAAGGTATCTTGATACTCGCACAAAAGAATGCTAAAAAAAAATAAAAAATAATAATAATGCATATGCAAGAACTTGCGAATAAATTGTCCGATGCATTTACAGATGCAAAAAGAGTGACTAAATCATATATATCAGCAGTAAATGCTCTAACAAGAATTGAAATTCTAAAATCTGACAATAATGTCACTCATGAGTCTTTGCCACATCTGAAACGTGGGAGACCAATTGGTTCCAAAGATAAAAATCTTCGAAAAAAAATCAGCAGATAATGAGGTAAAAAGGTGGTCAAGAAGAACCACAAATCAATATTCCTTCTGTAGAGGATATTGACGATGTAAATACATAAATTATGCAATAAATTATGCAATATTATGGAACCGAAACAAAATGACAAATATTGATTTTCATATAATCTTACAATGACATCATGAATAAAGATGATGATCTGGAACCAAAATCTGTCATTGCATGTCAAAATAGACATGATTGGACTCAATGGATATGAGCAATACGAGCTAAATTAGAATCGCTCAATAAAAGAAAAGTTTTCGGATCAATCGTTATCACTTTTAAAGATGTGAAACGTATGGAATACAAATAAATTTTTATCCGATAAAGAAATGAGAAAAATAAAGTTACAAGGTAAAGCTAAATTTATAACTCAAGATTTCTCCCAAAGACCAGAAATTGATTATGAGGAAACTTAATCTCCTGTTATGGATGAAATTACTTAATCAGCCTGGCAGTTTCTAAAAATTTAGAAATGCATCTCATGGATGTTATTACTACTTATTTAAATGAATCACTTGATAGTGATATATACATAAATATACATGAAGGGTTAAGGTATTAGAAGCATCAAATGAAAAACCCAATGAAATGTATTCGATTAAATTACAAAGATCTTTATATGGGTTGAAAAAATCGAGTCGTATGTGGTATAACTGATTAAGTGAATACTTGATAAGCAAATGGTATGCAAATAATCCTATTTGCCCATGTGTTTTCATTAAAAAAATAACAATCGGATATGTGATTATATTTGTTTATGTTGATGATCTTAACATCATAAGGACAAATAAAGAGATCCATAAACCATTCAACTTCTAAAAGAAAGAAATTAAAATAAAAGATCTCGAAAAAACCAAGTATTACCTTGGTTTACAAATTGAGCATATACCGGATGGTTTACTTGTACATCAAACAACATATACTGAAAAGATTTTGTAACATTTCAATATGGATAAGGAAAAACCATTAAGTACTCCTATGGTTGTTAGATCACTCAATGTTGAAGCTGATCCATTGCGTCCATGTGAAGATCATGAAAATATCCTGGGACCAGAAGTACCATATCTTAGTGCAATTGGAGCTCTTATGTATCTTACAAATTGTATAAGACCTGACATTTCTTTTGCAGTTAATTTGTTGGCAAGGTTCGGCTCAGCTCATACCAAAAGACACTGGAATGGGATCAAACACATATTTCGATACCTTCGAGGAACTACTGATTTAGGATTATTTTATTCTAACAAATCAAAACAAGATTTGGTTGGTTATGCAGATGCAGGTTATTTATCTGATCTACATAAAGCTAAATATCAAAATGGACATGTATTCCTAAATGGAGGTACTGCAATATCATGGCGTTCTAAAAAACAAACACTTGTTGCAACATCATCAAATCATGCCGAAGTGATTGCATTACATGAAGCTACTCGGGAATGTTTTTGGTCGAGATCAATGACACAACTCAGTACTGATTCTTGTGGACTAGAACGCGATAAAAGTCTAACAATTATGTATGAAGATAATGCAGCTTGTATAGTATAAATGAAAGAAGTGTATCAAAAGTGACAAAACAAAACATAAATGCAGACAAGATGCTAAAGCCATAGACGGTCTTAGCGGTCATAAGTTTGATAGGAAAGAACGGTATGTAGGTAAAGCTTAGAAATAGACTGAAAGGGAATAAGAATTGAAACAACGTTGAGCTAACCATGAAGGAGACTGTAGACAAATCACACTGGCTAAAATTGTACATAAAAGATTTAGATGATACAGTTTCAGATGAAAACCTCAGATTCTTCTCATATACTCAAGATCTCATAAAGGCCAACCAGATTGAAATGAGATACGTTCAATCAACAACTCTGCTGATCTTTATACCAAAGCACTGTCAACTGCTATTTTCAGAACACACGTTCAGAATATTGGCATGAGTCAAGTTCAAAAGATGTGACGACTCAACTATGTCTACTTGAGGGGGAGTCAACCTTATACTGCACTCTTTTTCCCTTAGCTAAAGTTTTTATCCCATTGGGTTTTTCTTTAGCAAGGTTTTTAATGAGGCAGTACTAGTTGCTCTCTTAATAAAATTGTCATCCAAGACGGAGTGTTGTAATATTAAAGTCAATATTGGATGACATTATTTTATATTATTATTATTGTTTCACCTAATCATCCAGTAGTATAAATAAGCAATTGGGTTGTAAGATCGATATGAATTACTTCAATAAATATTTCATATTCCTTTCTTCTCTAAATATTAGTAGTCTGTAGTCAATAATCAAGTCACTAAAAGTAGATATAAACTCCTAAATTATAACAATATATATATATATATATATATATATATATATATATATATATATATATATATATATATATATATATATATATATATATATATATATATATATATATATATATATATTGGTAGGATCAATAGGAAGTAACCAATTGGAGGAAAGCGGGAGAAGCAAATTTTTTTTTTCGTTTTTGAAAAAACTTTTTCCACGAAAATTATAGATTGGATGAAAATATGAACATTTAAAAAAGACACTATGTGATAAATGTTTTTATTTTGGCGGGAAAACGCTCGAAGAAATAATATATAACAATTATCATTTTCTTCGAGCGTATTTTGAGGGTTTAGAAATTAGGGTTTAGAAATTAGGGTTTGGAAATTTAGGGTTTAGGGTTTAGATTTAGGATTTAGATTAAGTTTTTAACACGAACGGTTTAGAGTTTAGGGTTTAGAGTTTAGAGTTTAGGGTTTTGGGTTTTGGGTTTAGGGACTAAACACATAACACTAAACCCAAAATCCAAAATCCTAAACTCTAAGTCGGGCTAAATTTTGACAAAAAGTACTTCACAAAACATGAAAAAACGTTTGAAGATTAACATTCTTCACGATCAATATTATCTTGAATGTTATTTTGGTCGATCGTTTTTCGGCCTAAATAATAACATTCATCGCGTAGTGTCTTTTTTAAATGTTCATATTTTCGTGTGATCTTGATGCCAAAAAAAAATTTGCTTCCCCCCAATTGGTTACTTCCCCATTGATCATATATATATATATATATATATATATATATATATATATATATATATATATATATATATATATATATATATATATATATATATATATGTGTGACTTTTTTGCTCAGTTGGTCCCTCTATTATACTCCAAATCGCTAGTTTGGTCCCTCGGTTTTTAATTTGGCAATCAGCGTCCCTTAATTATTTTGATTTGGCAATCCGAGTCCCTCCGTCAACTTGCCATCCAAATAGAACGTTAAGTCCCATTATGTGAGTTGCATGTGAGAGTAAAATAGTCTTTTTACTTTGTTGTTCACTAAAAACGAAGGACCACCGGCGCAAAAAATCAAAAAAATCTCATAATTTATATATTTTTATTTATATGTTTATATGATTACTAATAATATAAATAATAATAATAATGGAATCTGTCATGACCCTCGTTAATCGTCACTAACTGATTCAACATCTCTCAGATCAAATTGATGATTGATTGGAGTTCATGCCTACTTGTTTTCACTTCGTGATGCTTCAGATCAGCTGGAGATCCATCATTACAATTGCAGATTCGAAGTCAACGTTAATGTTCATACGGTCAGACACTTAATTTGATCGATTTATGTTGTTTCTGGTTACATTGATGAATTTCAAAGATTATATGACTGATTTGAAGAGGTATTTGTGAAGAAATTAATTGATAAAACTCATTAAATCACGATTTTGATTTTTGAGTTTATCCTCATTATTCTTCACTGTTCAACATCAATTCATGGTCTAGAGGCTGTTATGGATCAAAATTCTTCAAAGGAACACAAATTCGCTGCCTTAGAAATCGATAATAAGTGATATGCAGTCGTAATTTATCAATTGATGATTTGTGTTCTTCATGTTCATGGCTGTTCATCAGCGAATTTTAAATTTTGATGATGTTATGGAATTACTTCCTTCACAAAAATTGATTTTCGCTAGTACAGGAAGATTTTTCAAGTGATATTATGAATGAATTCACTCGATTTGAGTTTTATGATGAATTCTCATGTTTCAGTACACTTCGCGAAGTTATATAAATAAATTATTAGAAATATATAAATTAAATTAAATATATATATAGAAATATATAAATTATTCTAATGTTTCAGTACACTTCATATATATATAAATTAAAAAATATATAAATTATTAGAAATATATAAACTAAAAATATAACTATAGAATTTTTTGCGTCTTTAGCCCCTCGTTTTTAGTGAAAGAGTAAAATGACGAATTTACCCTCACATGTATAGCACATGACAAGAGTTAACGTTCAATTTGGATGGCAAGTTGACGGAGGGACTTGGATTGCCAAATCAAAATAATTAAGGGACGCTGATTGCCAAATTTAAAATCGAGGGACCAAACTAGCGATTTGGGGTATAATAGAGGGACCAACTGAGCAAAAAAGTCTATATATATATATATATATATATATATATATATATATATATATATATATATATATATATATATATATATATATGGGGACTTTGCGATCAATATAAAAAATGTGTAGGTGGGTCCCGTAATACAGTTTCCGAAAGCGCATGTGAGCGTGAAAAATTATCCGGTGGGTGGATTATTTCTTCGTTGATAATTTCAGGGTAATTTCAAATACTTGTCTCAAAAAAAGTCAACAGGTACATATGAAAATATACAACCAAGGTGTCAACAACATAATGTTAGGCCCTATACTTCTTATTTCTATGAAATCATACTCTTCTTCCAAGAGCACGTGGTGATGTGTTTTCTCGACATTTAAATTAATCGACATCGAGGACTGAAGCTTTGTCGACATAGTGCCAACGTCCTTAGCTGGCGTCGTTGGCTCACCATTTGCAAACCGACGTTGCTTTCTCCCTTTTGGACCGTTCAACTTTCGAATATGTAAATTGATTCTCTCCTTTTACTTTTTCTTCCTTGTTTCATTGTCTTTTGTATAATGTTTTATCTGATTTTTTCAGGTATGAAGATGGCGATTGCGTGACAAGAAGAACAATGAGACTTTTAAATGGGCTTAAAATGGGATAGGGTGAATTTTGACATAAAAAAATAAATTGGTTGTTTGTTTTATCTATTTGATTAAAAACATTCAATAGGTAAAATAAAATCAATTATTACAATTAATTAATTAAAAATAAAGTTATTAAAATAATTAAAATTGACATTGAACTACAAATTTATTTCTCTCTCATCAGTCAATTTCAGTGCCTCAAATGACACTGAATGACATCTTGTAATCTAAAAGAATCGCGCACTGATCACGTACTTGTATCATATTTACCGACAAAAGCATTTCTTGATGTCGAAAGTAAATATTTATTTATAAATTAATACAACGCGAAAATGTGTAAACTTAAATTGAAACTAATATTTTGACAAACAGTTCGAAAGTTGGACATGATGGGCTATTTAACATTCTATATATACACCGTGAAAATGTTATGAACATATTAACAAAGGGTGTTTGTTTGGCTTAGCGATGAGGAGCTGATTATTTGATTATTACGTTTTTAAACCGCAAATATTAATTAATAGTGTTTGGTAAATTCTGTTAGCCTATATTACTTAGCCCACACTATAATGGGCCTTTATAGAGTGGGCTAAGTAATATAGGCCCTTATAGAGTGGGCTAAGTAATATAGGCTAACAAATTCAACTTTAAAATCAATTATTGCGATTTGAAATGCTCTAAACGTGAAATAAAAAAGCTAGTCACCCCTTACTGCAGCATAATGCGATTTCTAGATTATCCGATTCTTTAATTTTTTACCTATTTGTAAAATAATCTGATTTACCAAACACTTACAAAACTGATTATAGATTTTTATGTTTTCAGACGGCATAATCAAATCTAAACAACATCGATCTATAACTCATTTTACTACGGTTGATTATTTGATTTTATAATTATGTAAAACGCATAATGAATTTTAAAAACGCAAATTTATACGTTGACAATGTATATTATAATATTTTCAAAATTTTTATAACAAGTACAAAGACGAAATATCAGTTACGTGGTATGTAGGATTTGAAGGTGCCCTCTTGGTCTTTTAATATCTTCCAAATATTATATTATTTGTTATATATGTTATTATAATTATATTGATAAATAAATGTTGCTTTAATTTGTCATATCGAAATTATTAACACTATAATAAAGTATAATTCGTATTAAATATAAAGTTAGACATTTTGGAAGTTTCACTTGAATAAAATAATACCAATGGAATTGAAGAATTAAAGTTACGTGATTTTTCAAAGACTAAACGACGATTCGTAATAAAAATATGATTTTACATTAAACGTGGTCAATTTACTACGTATATCCAACGCACTTTAGGAGACCGCTTACCCAGTCACATCAAAAAATTCGCTTTCGTTGCATTAAGGCAATTAATTATTTCTTCACTTCATTTTGATTTATTTATATTAACATATATCTATTCTATTTTTTTTTTTTTTTTGGAAAGGTGAACTTTTATTTAAGAAACGGCACTCCAGGATCATGCGGAAGCACAGAACAGATACAAGAACTAATACAATGAACAAAACAGCCTCCTAACAACTAAATCACCATATCATAAGGCTTGGATCTCCAATGTTTTAAATCACCATGAATTACATATTTCCTATTTGAGAGCCAAAAATGAGAGAGAACACGTAGTTTTGAAGCTAAATCTTCTTTCAGAATGGCATGCCGTTTATCAACCGGGCTATGGATAACCGTGTTCCTCCAATTCCAAATTAACCATAGCAAGATATACCTCGATGCTAGACAAGCTTTGTTTTTCGAATCTCCACCGATGTTATACTTTGCCGAACTGAAAACATTTGCTACAATTGATGAATAAGTGATCCCGATCCTCCATCATCGAATCGCATAGAGGGCATTTATTTATGTCAACAACCACGCCTTTCCTTTCTAAGTTTGATCTTGTAGGTAACTTATCTCTCGCTAACCTCCATATGAATACATTCACCTTCTTTGGGACACTAGACAACCAATGTAGAATTAATGCGCAAGGTACAACATATAACTATATGGCTAAATTTATTTGAGCCTTCGGGGTCACACATATATACACCTAGACATCAAATGAAACATATATATATATATATATATATATATATAACTCAAGTCACGAAACAAGTTAATATATTTAATTATGATTTAATTAATTAATTAGTTAATTAATTAATTTAATTTAATTAAATGATAAATTTTATAACTTGGTCCATAAGTTGAATAATATGATTCAATATATACTCCGTGTTTAATATCAAAGGAAAGGATTTTTATTTGCCTTTTACGTATAAACATATTAGGAAACGATCTTGATATTTTAGTACACAGTTTTGACAATCCGAATTGAATGAGTCGGTTTACATATAATATATAAATATGTTGTTGCTCATCTTTTGGGTATGACTGACGAAAAACAAAGCACCAAAAGCTTTATTCATATAGTTGCACGCAAAACGAAATCTTGTTATTCTGATTTGCTTTTGCTAAACATTAATATACGGAGTATTATCGATTATATTTTTATTAATATAACTAGATTATATTAATATTACTTGAGTTTGGACTAGCATCCATTGGTGTCGCTCGAAAGTGTAGTGGACTACCCAAAGAGACGGTCATATCCTTTTATCGTAGTTTCTCTCCGTTCATCAGTTTCTTCAAGAATGGTATACCGTTAACTCCACGTTATAATTTTTATATTCTTGACAATCATTATTGGTGTAACTGGACACATGGGATAAATTAATCGTGTGCATGTTTTTAAATAAGTGATTATTTAATTTTGTAATTTTTGTTCATAAAATAATAAAAGATTTTCCATACGATTGTTAAAAGTACATACGATTTTCCATCAGTGGTATCAGAGCCGCTTTTACACCGTCTTAATTGTCGCGTGATTTTCTTAGATCTAGCTTTGTGGTGAATTGGTAAAAGTCAATACCCTTATGGTTTTGAAAGTCAACTTTGTTGATTACCTCATGATGCACAAATAAGATTTGAAGAAACTCACTATTTAAATTTTGAATTTAGAAAGTTATGGCTTGCATAATTGTTGGTTAGTATTTATTTTATTCCATGGTTATACACATGCATTGTAACCATGGACAAGCCATACATAGGTTTAATAATGTTGTTATTAAATTGTGATTGCATACATAGCCAAGGTTGGAGAATTTGAATCTCGGGGAGATCTCCTTTGGACATTTTTAAGGAGATCTCGGCATCTCGGAATAATCTCGGAGAGATCTCGGACGTTGACTTACGTTGACTTTATAGTTTTTTAATAAAAATATACATGAAAACATAAATATATGTATATTTATATACGTTTTTACGAGATTTTACAAAAATATCCGAGAAATAAGCGATAAGATCTTAGAAATTACAATTTTTACAAAAAAATATTACAAATTAGCATGAAAGTCCGAGAAATCGTGGCTTTGACTAAGTTTGACCCTATTGACCGAGAAATCTCGGGAGATGAACATCTCGTCTCAGTTGTCTTCTAAAAACGAGATCTCGGGGAGATCTCGGGAGATTTACAACACTGTACATAGCCCATAATGCCCCGACCAATGTGTGATTGTTGTGATTGTTGGTTACGGCAATTTTATGCCATGTTGTTTTTGGATTTATTTGGAGGCCATAGAAGCCAAAGTTGTATTTTATTTATTTTCAATTTTATAGTATTGTATTTAGGTTTATTTCAATTTGTAAATGTACTAGACTAGTCGTATTTTCAATTTTAAATAAATGTAATAAGATGAAGATTGAAGATAAAGATGCAACATGAAGTTTGACTTAGAAGATGGCGAACAGGTCAAGTTACGAACGAAGGTGTTCCACAAGTTTTCACTTTGATCTTGAATCAAGTGGGAGCTATGGTTTGTCCTTAGTTTGACCTCTTGATCCCATGACGGCTCATGGGATCAAGCATAGGATATTGGACTAGGTTATGTATGTGTGTGATGCATGGTTGTGTTTTATTTATTGCATTTTATATTTAATTGCTGATTATAATATATGCAAATTGTTTTTGATGAAAACATAAAATAAAATCGTAACGAGTTTCAAAAATTAAAATTGATGATTTAAAAAAAAAAAGTTAAACTCTAACGAGTTTAAAGTTAAATGTTTTTTGAAACTCAAATAATATATATGGCCGACATCTTTTAAAACTGTTTTAAAACGATACACGTTTGTGTATTTTTGTTATTTTTTATACTAGAAATTAAATAACAAACTGCACGCATAATACACGATCGACATATATAATTGGTTAAAATAATTTTTTAACAAATAGTGTAACGAATATTGTGTGCATGCATATTCCTTAACACAAACTTTTTCAATATACCCGTCAAATTTAAGTCATGCCATCCAATGAGCTTGCAAACACTCCTCGTTATTTTTTGATTACGGTGAGACCTAATTGAATTATAGCCACGAGGTGGATTTTCAGTTACGAGTGAGACTAGGCTGAATTTCCACTATTTTCAAATTGGACGACTTAATCGTATTCACGGTGAGACCTGAGTTCGAGGCAAAGATGGGACAAACACGCCAGTCGATAATAGTAGTTTGTTGGACTACACATATCTCTAGGTCCCATAAAGATCTAAGAGTTGCACTTGTGATGCAATTGGTACCCGCTACTTACCAATAGACTACATAACTGCTAGCTGATCAAAAGATGTGGCTATGGAATCTCTATGTGGATCTTAGGCTTTCGTAAATTAATTGTTTTTAAAATATATAAAAACTTGGGTAGTTAATTTATTAAAGTTTTATATCGAAAATACTAAATTGAATCTTGTTCTTTTGTAGATGTCAAACAATCAAAACGTAAACTAAAACAATCTCCGTTCTTTGTTGGAGAAGGAGAAACTCAATGGTTCAAACTTCCTAGACTGGTACCGCAACTTGAGAATCGTTCTCAAATATGAAGGGTAGGTGAACAAAATTGAAGAACCCTTACCCGAAGCTCCTCCTTAGACAGCTACTGCTACTCAAAAGAATGCTTATCAGAAGTTGTTTGATGAGCAAGAGAGGATAGCTTTAATCATGCTTGCTAGTATGACTTCCGACCTCCAAAAGAAAATGGAAGATCGTACAGCATATGATATGATGACTGAGCTGAAAAATATGTTTCAGAAACAGGCTAGTCAAGAGTTATATGAAACTTATAAGCTTCTTCAAACATGCAAAATGGAGGAGGGTCAATCAGTGAGCTCTCATGTCTTGAAAATGAAAAGCTACATTGACCGTTTGGAAAAACTTGGAACTACCTTGTCGCCTAACTTGGCTGTGAACACGGTTTTGGCTTCACTACCAAAATCGTATCACCAATTTGTGATGAATTACAATATGCAAGGTTGGGAGAAATCTCTGGCAGAGGTGCACTCGATGCTCAAAACTGCTGAACAGAACATTCCATCTAAGGTTTCCAATCCGGGTGTCCTGATGATTAGGGATGGTAAGGTGAAAAAGAATAAGCCGATAACTTGGAAAAAGGAAAAGGAAAGTCAATTACTAAGAAGAAGATTCCACCACCTCCCAAGAAAGAAAACCCAGCGAAAGACGCCGAATATTTCCACTGTGGAAAAGTTGGCCACTGGAGGAGGAACTGTCTCTCCTACCAATCTGAGTTGAGAAAAGGCAAAGCTGGCGAAGTCAGCAAATCAGGTATATTTCATATACAGTTATATACTTTTTCTAGCGATTCCTGAATTTTTGATACTGGTTGTGGTACTCACATCTGCAACAATATGCAGGGAATGAGAAGAAGTAAGAGACTGAAGAAAGGCACACTGGATTTAAGAGTGGGCAATGGGGATCGAGCAGCTGTTGAAGCTATTGGAACTTATGAGCTTACTCTACCCAGTGGTCTTATTGTTTTGTTGGAACAATGTCATTATGCTCCTAGTATTATGAGCAACGTAGTTTCAGTTTCTTTTTGAAGGATGTTGGTTTTGAACTTACATTTACGCACTTTGGTATTTCAGTTTCTAAGGATAATATCTTTTATTTTAATGCTTATCCACGTGATGGTATTTTTGAAATTGATATGCATGGTGTGATTTCAAACAATAATTCTGTATATACCTGTACTGCCAAACGAATCAAGCAAGACTTGAATAATATCTATCTATGGCATTGTCGTCTTGGTCATATAAACAAACAACGCATTTCAAAACTCCAATCTGATGGGCTTTTGGAATCAACTGGCTCTGAGTCATTTGATGTGTGCGAGTTATGTTTATGTGGAAAGATGACAAAGACTCCTTTCTTCGGTTTAGGTGAAAGAGCTAAAGATCTTTTAGGACTAATACATACTGATGTATGTGGCCCTTTTAGAACTATGTCTAGACATGGTGAATCATACTTCGTTACATTTACTGATGATTACAGTAGATATGGTTATGTTTACTTGCTGAAACATAAACATGAAGTTTTTGAAACGTTTAAAATCTTCTAAAATGAAGTAGAAAATCAACTTGGAAAGACCATTCTCCCTTCGCTCTGATCGGGGAGGGGAATATATGAGTTAAGAGTTTTTGGACCACTTAAAAAATTGTGGGATTGTATCACAGTTCACTCCACCTTACAGACCACAGTACAATGGTGTGTCTGAACGGAGGAATCAAACTTTACTTGATATGGTTCGATCTATGATGAGTCTAATTACTCTACCGATGTCTTTTTGGGGTTATGCATTAGAGTCTGCTGCACGCATACTCAATATGGTTCCAACCAAGAAGGTAGAAAAGACACCATATGAGTTATGGCATGGGAAGAGTCCTAAGTTGTCTTATTTGAAAGTCTGGGGTTGTGAAGCGTATGTAAAACGTGACACTTCAAACAAGTTAGAACCCAGAGGTATCAAATGTCACTTTGTGGGATACCCAAAGGAAACAATGGGTTACTACTTTTACTATCAAGCTGAAAATAAAGTGTTTACTGCTCGGTTTGCTGAATTCTCTGAAAGAGATCTTCTCTTACAGGAAATCAGTGGGAGTAAAGTAGATCTTAAAGAAATTAAAGAATCACAAAGTGACATACCTTCTATAGGTACTAGCCAACCGCACGTTAAAGCTGAACACACTGTTGGTGATCCAAAACGTGTTGTACCTGTAATTCGTAAATCTTGTAGAACTCCTCATCGACCTGAGAGGCTAAATCTTCTGATTAATTCAGATGATCCTCATCTAGGGGATTATTATGAACCCTCTAGCTACGGTGAGGCCATATCAGATCTAGAGTCTGACAAATGGCGAGATGCTATGAAGGCAGAGATGCAGTCCATGAAAGATAATCATGTATGGGACTTGATTGATCTTCCACCCAATTGCAAGACAGTGGGGTGTAAATAGGTCTTCAAGAAGAAGGCTGACATGGACGGTAATGTAAACACTTTTAAGGCTCGATTGGTGGCAAAAGGTTATACTCAAACTTAAGGAATTGATTATTAGGAAACTTTTTCACCAGTCGCGAGCATTAAATCAATTAGGATACTTATTGCCATAGCTGCTTTTCATGATTATGAAATATGCAAAATGGATGTAAAAACTTCTTTCTTAAATGGCGACCCAAGCGAGGATGTATATATGGTTCAGCCGGAAGGGTTTGTGAATCCAAAACATCCTAATAAAGTATGCAAGCTTCTAAAGTCCATTTATGGATTAAAGCAAGCATCCAGGAGCTGGAATCTCAAGTTTGATGAGAAAATTAAAGAGTTTGGTTTTTCTCAAAACGGAGATGAGCCCTGTGTTTACATTAGAACTAGTGGGAGCAAAGTAGTCTTCTTGATCTTGTATGTTGATGACATACTACTTATTGGAAATGACATTCCAACTTTGCAAGATGTCAAGTCTTGGCTTAGTAAATGTTTTTCCATGAAAGATCTTGGAGAAGCTAAATATATTCTTGGAATCGGGATCTATAGAAATAGATCCAAAAGGCTTATTGGTTTGAGTCAAAGTACATACATTGACAAAATCTTGTGTAGATTTAGCATGCAGAACTCTAAGCGCGGAGCATTGCCCGTGCAAAAGGGTGTAATCTTGAGCAAGTCTCAAAGTCCTGTCACATCTGATGAGATAAGACGAATGAAAGGTATCCCGTATGCTTTGGCTATAGGATCCATCATGTATGCCATGTTATGTACTAGACCCGATGTCTCGTTAGCTTTGAACTTGACGAGTCGTTATCAACAGAATTCAGGTGAAGAACATTGGATGGCTGTTAAGAACATTCTTAAGTATTTGAGGAGAACTAAAGATATGTTCTTGGTTTACGGTGGTTTGGAAGAAGAGCCGAGTATTAAGTGCTATACATATGCTAGTTTTCAAACTGATCGAGATGATTCTCGATCCCAGTCAGGATATGTCTTTGTCATGAATGGCAGGGCAGTTGATTGGAAGAGCTCAAAGTAGAGCACAGTTGCATAGTCTACAACGGAAGCAGAATACATTGCTGCCTCAGAAGCTGCACAGCAAGCTGTTTGTATTCGAAAGTTTATTATCGAACTCGGAGTAGTTCCCAGCATTGAATCCCCTATGGAAATGTACTGTGATAATTCAAGTGCTATTATACTTGCGAAAGAATCACGTGTACGTAAGGGTAGCAGACACATTCTTCGAAAGTTTGACTACATTCAAGAAGTCGTTGAGAGGAATGATATTAGTATTCTTAAGGTTCATACAGATGATAATGTGGCTGACCCGTTCACGAAGCCCATGACACACAACAAGCATGATGATCATGCTAGTAGTATTGGACTTCGTTATGTTGCTGATCTTTTTAATTTGTAATTTAGTATTTGGATATTTTTGGAACATTAAACAGTTTTATGATAATGAATTGATATATTGATGGTTTGATCGTTTTCATATATATCACTGTGTTCTATATTAGCATGTTTAATCCATGAATAATTGTTGATTATTCAAAATCTCCATAATCGGTCATGTTATGGGAATAACATGAATTAAGATTAATATGAAGTTTTGGTTATATTTATTGATGATAAATAGTTAACTTGTAGAGTCCAAAATTCATATGTATTCATTGATGATGAATATTGGAATGACCCATCCGAGATGTCACTACATGGATCGTTGTCAGTAGTGAATCTTTTAGTGATTATGTCTTTATGTCCTTAGACTTGAGATGCACGCCGGTTTTGATGTGTGAAACATTGTACTTTGATATGGTTAAAATCTGTCCTGAATAAGGTTGTAATAAAGGCCATCATTGGGTATAATGTAAAGCTCGTGAGAGACACGTGTATGCAAAATAGGATTTGTTCCTCCAAAATATTTGGAGTTAGATACTTTTGAGCTCCTCGATAAATGAATAAGATATTTGTGTGGCCACACCCAGATGTAATTAAGATGATACGTAATTAATTTAGTGATCTAATTCAGTTCTAAGATCGAGAAATAAAATTGTTAAACAAATGAGAATGACTAATGATCCATATCTCAAGTTTAACTAAAGTATCTGAAACAAAGGGACGAATGACATTTAACACTTACTATAAGCAGTTCCGAGAAACTACCCTCACGTGAATTTAGGGACAATGGCCTGTTGCTAGACGGTATCCATTGTTTGTATAGTTACTTGGTGTTGTACAATGCACAAGTGGGAGTCTGTAGAATTAATGCGTAAGGTACAACATATAACTATATGGCTAAATTCATTTGAGCCTTCGGGGTCACACATATATACACCTAGAAATCAAATGAAACATATATATATGATGTATATATATATATATATATATATATATAACTCAAGTCACGAAACAAGTTAATATATTTAATTATGAATTAATTAATTAATTAATTAATTAATTAGTTAATTAATTAATTTAATTTAATTAAATGATAAATTTTATAACTTGGTCCATAAGTTGAATAATATGATTCAATATATACTCCGTGTTTAATATCAAAGGAAAGGATTTTTATTTGCCTTTTACGTATAAACATATTAGGAAACGATCTTGATATTTTGGTACACGGTTTTGACAATCCGAATTGAATGAGTCGGTTTACATATAATATATAAATATGTTGTTGCTCATCTTTTGGGTATGACTAACGAAAAACAAAGCACCAAAAGCTTTATTCATATAGTTGCACGCAAAACGAAACCTTGTTATTCTGATTTGCTTTTGCTAAACATTAATATACGGAGTATTATCGATTATATTTTTATTAATATAACTAGATTATATTAATATTACTTGAGTTTGGACTAGCATCCATTGGTGTCGCTCGAAAGTGTAGTGGACTACCCAAAGAGACGGTCATATCCTTTGATCGTAGGTTTCTCTCCGTTCATCAGTTTCTTCAAGAAAGGTATACCGTTAACTCCACGTTGTAATTTTTATATTCTTGACAATTATTATTGGTGTAACTGGATCCATGGGATAAATTAATCGTGTGCATGTTTTTAAATAAGTGATTATTTAATTTTGTAATTTTTGTTCATAAAATAATAAAAGATTATTATTTTAATTATCCGCTGCGTTAATCTGAATTGTTAAAAGTACATACGATTTTCCATCAACCAAGTGATTGAATACGATAAAGGAGCTGCATCTAGCAATTTTTCCTCAATCCGAGAAAATAAGGTTTTAACAATGAACTTGCCATTTACATTTAAATTCCAAGCTCATCTGTCCTCTTCCGAATTGAGTTTCGGGGCAACCTCCAAAAGACTGTTTAGACGAGCTAATTCATCCTTTGCCTGACCCCGAATTGTGTTATTCCAACTCCAAGTTCCCGAAAGCCCCAACTCGCCATTACATGATCTAGCGGCCACTGTAGCATCTTTGTCACTCTCTTTAGCATACAACCTTGGAAATTGATCACACAAGCGAGCGCCCGAGGTTAACCATGTAGGATTAATGTGCAAGGTATAACATACAAATATATGGCTAAATTCATTTGAGCCTTCGGGGTCACACATATATACACCTAGACGTCAAATGAAATATATATATGATGTATATATATTGTTCAAGTAACAAAACAAGTTGAGAATAAATTAGAAAGGATTTTCACTTTACTTATAATATATTCCGTATCTTATTATGAACAAAAGTAAATATCGTTTGATCGTTACGTTTAACTAATATGGAAATTTGATTTCATAAAGTTATGATTTAATTAATCTTGGTGGGGCCAAGAAATAAAATAATAAAACATGTTATTGAAATTTGATTTCATAAGGCTATGATTCAATTAATCTTGGTGGCTAAGAAATATAATAATAAATACATTAGGCAACTTGTCAATATAATATAATATTTGCAATGTGCAATATGCATTAATATGTATATATATAGACACCTCCAGCATATATCTTACGACAATTTTTACCATCAATCTTTCTTCATGAGAGCAAAACACTATCAAGCTTCTTTTGGTTCTTTTCGATAATAAAAGATAATTTTACGGTGTAATCATTTGTTTTCATTAGATTAATCATTTGGACTAGCATCCATTGACAGTTGTTTGAAGTGTAGTGTGAACTATCCAAAGAGACGGTCATACTTTTGATCGTAAGTTTCTCTCCGTCTCATCAATTTCTCCAAGAAAGGTATATCATTAACTCCTCTTTTGTTTTATATTCATGATAATTATTATGGTGTAACTGGATCATTGGAAAAGATTAATCGTGTGCATGTTTCATTAAATAAGTGAATATTTAATCTTGTAAAAATTTTTTCATTAAATAATAAAAGATTATTATTTTAACTATCCGATACGTTAATCTGAATTGTTAAAAGTACACACGATTTTCCATCAATGGTATCAGAGCCGCTTTTACACCATCTTAATTGTCGCGTGATTTTCTTTAGATTTAGCTTTGTGGTGAATTGGTAAGATTCAAAACCTTTATGGTTTTGAAAGTCAACTTTGTTGATTACCTCATGACGCACGAATAAGATCTGGAAAAAAAAATCACTGTTATAAATTTTGAATTTATTTATTATGTCTTGAATAATTGTTGTTTATTTCATTCCATAGCTGTACACATGCATTGTAATCATGGACAAGCCATATGTATATTTTAATAATGTAGTTATTAAAATTATGATTGCACACATAGTCCATAATGCCCCGGCCTATGTGAGATTGTTATGATTGTTGATTATGACAATATTATGTCATGTTGGTTATTTATTCTATTAGAAAGGCCATTTTGAAGGCAAAGTTGTATATATTTATTTTTCAATTTCATAGTATTATATTAGATTTATTTAATTTTGTAAAAGTGCTAGATTAGTTGTATTTTTTTAATTTTAAATAAATGTAACAAGATGAAGATTGAAGATAAAATACAACATGGAGTTTGGCTTAGAAAATGGATGATGGATCAAGTTAACAACGATGGTGTTCGTTAAGTTTTCACTTGGTTCTTGGATCAAGTGGGAGCTATGATACTGTCCTTAGTTTGACCTCTTGATCTCATGTCGGCTCATGGGATCAAGCATAGGATTTTTTTGGGCTAGGCTATGTGTGTGTGATGCATGGTTGTGTTTTAATTTTGCATTTATATATAATTGTTGATTAGAATATATATGCTAAATGTTTTTGATGAAAACATTAAATAAAACCGGTAACGGGTTTCAAATATTAAAATTGATGATTTTAAAAGGTTAAACTCTAACGAGTTTAAAGTTAAATAATTTTGAGACTCAAGTTATATATGTTTTTGATGAAAACATTAAATAAAACTCTAAACGAGTTTCAAAGATTAAAATTGATGATTTTAAAAATAAGTTAAATTCTAACGAGTTTAATGTTAAATGTTTTTTTTTTTTTTTTGAAACTCAAATAATATATATGGACGACATCTTTTAAAACTGTTTTAAAACGATACACGTTTGTGTATTTGTTATTTTTATGTTAGAAATTAAATAACAAACTAGACACATAAACACGATCAACATATATAATTGGTTAAAATGATTTTTAACATATAGTGTAGCGAATCTTGTGTGCATGCATTATTCGTTGACACAAACGTTTTCAAATACCTATCAAATTTAAGTCATGCCATCCAATGAGCTTGCAAACACTCCTCGTTATTTTTCTAACCTAGTAAGACTAGCATGAATTATAACCACAAGGTGGAATTTCTAATCTAGTAAGACTGGCTTGAATTTTCACTATTTCCAAATTGGACGACTTAATCGTATTCACGGTGAGACCTGAGTTCGAGGCAAGGATGGGACAAACATACCAGTAGATAATAGTAGTTTATTGGACTACACATATCTCTAGGTCCCATAAAGAACTAAGAGTTGCACTTGTGATGCAATTGGTGAAATGTCCCGTTCATATTGATTATAAACGTTCCATATTAATTGATTTCGTTGCGAGGTTTTGACCTCTATATGAGACGTTTTTCAAAGACTGCATTCGATTTTAAAACAAACCATAACCTTTATTTTAACGATAAAGGTTTAAAAATGATAATAAAAAATATAGCGTTTTCACACGACCATTACATAATGGTTTACAATAATATTACACAACAATATATGTCTTCGAATGCAGTTTCAAACAATATTATACAACCATGGGCTCCAAATCTTGTCCTTAATTTAGTATGGAACAGCGAAAGCTCTTAACAATTACCTGAGAATAAACATGCTTAAAACGTCAACAAAAATATTGGTGAGTTATAGGTTTAACCTATATATTTATCAATCGTAATAATAGACCACAAGATTTCATATTTTCATTTTTCATAAACATCATCCCATACATAGAGATAAAAAACATTCATATGGTGAACACCTGGTAACCGACATTAACAAGATGCATATAAGAATATCCCCATCATTCCGGGACATCCATCGGACATGATATAAAAACTCGAAGTACTAAAGCATCCGCTACAACGGATGGGGTTTGTTGGGCCCAATAGATCTATCTTTAGGATTCACGTCAATTAGTAGACTAGTTTACTAATTCTTAGGTTACCAAGCAAAAGGGGCATATTCGGCTTCGATCATTCAACCACAGAAAGTAGTTTCACGTACTTGTGTCTATTTTGTAAAACATTTATAAAATTGCATGTATTCTCATCCCAAAAATATTAGATTTTTAAAATTGGGACTATAACTCACTTTCACAGATTTTTACTTCGTCGGGAAGTAAGACTTGGCCACGGGTTCATTCACGAACATATAACAAATATGTACATATATATCAAAGTATGATCAAAATATATTTACAACATTTTTATTACGTTTTAATGATTTGAGTTTGTTAAGTCAGCAGTCCTTGTAAGTAACCTACAACTAATTGTCCACAGTTAGATGTACAGAAATAAATCAGTATATAATATCTCGAATCAACCACGACCTAGTATATACAAGTCTCGGGCTAGATCACAACTCAAATTATATATAGTATTTTGGAATCAACCTCAATCCTGTATAGCTAACTCCAGCATTACTGCATACAGAGTGTCTATGGTTGTTTCGAAATATATATATAGATGGGTCGATATGATATGTCAAAACATTGTATTCGTGTCTATGGTATCCCAAGATTACATAATATATGTTAGAATACATGTATAATACAATATAAGTTAGTTAAGTTAGGATTTGTATAGATTTGTTACAAATTTCACGTAGCTACAACAAGCAAAATTATCCAATCTTGTTTTACCCATAATTTCTTCGTTTTAAATCCGTTTTGAGTGATTCAAGTTGCTATGGTTTCATATTGAACTTAAGTTTATGAATCTAAACAGAAAAAGTATAAGTTTATAGTCAGAAATATAGATTACAAGTCGTTTTTGTAAAGGTAGTCATTTCAGTCGAAAGAACGACGTCTAGATGACCATTTTGGAAAACATACTTCCACTTTGAGTTTAACCATGATTTTTGGATATAGTATCATGTTCAAATGTAATATCATTTTTCCAGAAAACAAACTTCCAATTCAAAGATTAAGATAGTTTTTATTTTTCTAACCCAAAACAGCCCCCGGTTTCACTACGACGGCGTATGTCCGATTTTACGATGTTCTTCGTGTTTTCAGGTTTTAAATCATTAAGTTAGCATATCATATAGCTATAGAACATGTGTTTAGTTGATTTTAAAAGTCAAGTTAGAAGGATTAACTTTGTTTGCGAACAAGTTTAGAATTAACTAAACTATGTTCTAGTGATTACATGTTCAAATCTTCGAATAAGATAGTTTTATATATATGAATCGAATGATGTTATGAACATCATTACTACCTAAAATTTAGTAGGTAAACCTACTGGAAGTGACAAAAATTGATCTAGCTTCAAAGGATTCTTGGATGGCATGAAAGTTCTTGAAGTAGAATCATGACACGAAAACAAGTTCAAGTAAGATTTCTACTCGAAATAAGATAGTTATAGTTATAGAAATTGAATCAAAGTTTGAATATGAGTATTACCTTGTATTAGAAAGATATATTACTATAAATAAGAAAGATTTCTTGAGCTTAGATGGTTACTTGGATTGGATTAGAAAGCTTGGAATTAATCTTGCAAACTTGATAGTATTCTTGATTTTATGAAACTAGAACTTATGGAATTTATGAAGAACACTTAGAACTTGAAGATAGAACTTGAGAGAGATTAATTAGATGAAGAAAATTGAAGAATGAAAGTGTTTTTAGGTATTTTTAGTCGTTGATATATGGATTAGATTTAAAGGATGTGTAAGTTTGTTTTCATGTAAATAATTCATGAATGATTTATAATATTTTTTGTAATTTTGTGAGATATTTCATGCTAGTTTCCAAATGATGGTTCCTACATGTTTAATGACTCACATGGGCTGCTAAGGAGCTGCTGATTGAGTGTATATATCAATAGTATATACATCTTAGAAGCTGTGTATTGTACGAGTACGAATACGGGTGCATACGAGTACAATTGTTGATGAAAATGAATGATGATGTAATTGTAAGCATTTTTGTTAAGTAGAAGTACTTTGATATATGTCATAAAGTCTTCCAAAAGTGTATTAATACATCTTAATACACTACATATATATACATTTAACTGAGTAGTTAAGTCATCGTTAGTCGTTATATGTAAGTGTTGTTTCGGAACCTTTAAGTTAACGATCTTGTTAAATGTAATTAATTCATTGTTATTATACTTAGATGAGATGTTAAATTGTTATGTTAACATGATAACATGGTGTATTAATATATCTTAACATCATATATATATATGTTAAAATACTATTACAACGATAATCGTTACATGTATATATTGTTTCGAAATCCTTAAGTTAGTAGTCTCATCTTACTTATATAGTTCATTGTTAATACACTCAATGATATACTTAGTTATCATTTTATCATGTTGAATATAGTATATCAATATCTTAATACAATACATATGTATTTAGTAAGACGTTGTTATAACGATAATAGTTATGTATATCGTTTCGAGCTTCATAATTCAATATTCTCATTTTTTATGTATATCACACATTGTTAATATACTTAGTGAGATACTTACTTATCATAATCTCATTTTAACCATATATATGTCCATCTATATATCATCATGTCATTTTTACAAGTTTTAACGTTCGTGAATCGCCGGTCAACTTGGGTGGTCAATTGTTTACATGAAACTCATTTCAAATAATCAAGTCTTAACAAGTTTGATTGCTTAACATGTTGGAAACATTTAATCATGTAAACATGGAAAAGTTCGGGTCACTACAGTACCTACCCGTTAAATAAATTTCGTCCAGAAATTTTAAGCTGTTGAAGGTGTTGACGAATCTTCTGGAAATAGGTACGGGTATTTCAGCTTCATTTGATCTTCACGCTCCCTGGTGAACTCGGGTTCCCTACGAGCATTCCATCGAACCTTGACGATCGGTATCTTATTTTGCTTGAGCCTTTTAACCTCAAGATCCATTATCTCGATGGGTTCTTCAATGAATTGTAGTTTTTCATTGATTTTAATTTTGTCTAAAGGAATAGTGAGATCTTCTTTAGCTAAGCACTTCTTCAGATTCGAGACGTGAAAGGTATTATGTACATTGGCGAGTTGTTGAGGTAATTCAAGTCGGTAGGCTACTGGTCCGACACGATCTAAAATCTTGAATGGTCCAATGTATCTTGGATTTAGTTTCCCCCATTTACCAAATCGAGCAATGCCTTTCTAAGGCAAAACCTTAAGCATGACCATCTCTCCAATTTCAAATTCTATATCTTTTCTTTTAAGGTCCGCGTAGCTCTTTTGTCGACTCTGAGCGGTTTTCAACCGTTGTTGAATTTGGATGATTTTCTCTGTAGTTTCTTGGATTATCTCCAGACCTGTAATATGTCTATTCCCCAATTCATTCCAACAAATTAGAGATATGCACTTTCTACCATAAAGTGCTTCGAACGGTGCCATTTCGATACTCGAGTGGTAACTGTTGTTGTAGGAAAATTCTGCTAATAGTAGATGTCGATCCTAACCGTTTCCAAAATCAATAACACATGCTCGTAACATGTCTTCAAGAGTCTGTATCGTCCTTTTGCTCTGCCCGTCGGTTTGTGGATGATAGGCAGTACTCAGGTCTAGACGAGTTCCCAATGCTTGTTGTAATGTCTGCCAAAACCTTGAAACAAATCTTCCATCTCTATCAGAGATAATAGAGATTGGTATTCCATGTCTAGAGACAACTTCCTTCAAGTATAATCTCGCCAACTTCTCCAGTTTATCATCTTTTCTCATTGGCAGAAAGTGTGGTGACTTGGTGAGACGATCGACTATTACCTAAATAGTATCATAACCACTTGCAGTCCTTGGCAATTTATTAATGAAATCCATAGTAATGTTTTCCCATTTTCATTTCGGGATTTCAGGTTGTTGAAGTAGACCTGATGGTTTTTGATGTTCAGCTTTGACCTTAGAACACGTCAAACATTCTCCCACATATCTAGCAATATCGGCTTTCATATCCGGCCATCAAAAGTGCTTCTTGAGATCTTTATACATCTTTCCCGCTCCGGGATGTATTGAGTATCTGGTTTTATGTGCTTCCTTAAGTACCATTTCTCTCACATCTCCAAACTTTGGTATTCAAATTCTTTCAGCCCTATACCGGGTTCCGTCTTCCTGAATATTTAGATGTTTCTCCAATCCTTTGGGTATTTCATTCCTCAATTTTCCTTCTATTAAAACTCCCTGCTGCGCCTCCTTTATTTGAGTAGTAAGGTTAGTATGAATAACTATATTCATAGCTTTTACTCGTATAGGTTCTTTATCCTTTCTGTTCAAGGCGTCAGCTACCACATTTGCCTTTCCCGGGTGGTAACGAATCTCAAAGTCGTAATCATTCAACAGTTCAATCCATCTACGCTGTCGCATGTTCAGTTGTTTATGATTAAATATATGTTGGAGACTTTTATGGTCGGTATATATAATACTTTTGACCCCATATAAGTAGTGCCTCCAAGTCTTTAATGCAAAAACAACAGCACCTAATTCCAAATCGTGAGTCGTATAATTTTGCTCGTGAATCTTCAATTGTCTGGACGCTTAGGCAATTACCTTCGTTCGTTGCATTAATACACAATCGAAGCCTTGCTTTGAGGCGTCACAATATATCACAAAATCATCATTCCCTTCAGGCAATTACAATATAGGTGTCGTAGTTAACTTTTTCTTCAACAATTGAAACGCTTTCTCCTTCTTATCCTTCCATTAAAATTTCTTCCCTTTATGCGTTAATGCAGTCAAGGGTTTTGCTATTTTGGAAAAATATTGGATGAACCATCTATAGTAACCTGCCAGTCCTAAAAATTGGCGTATATGCTTCGAAGTTTTTGGGGTTTCCCAATTTTCAACGGTTTCAATCTTTGCCGGATCTACTTGAATACCTTCTTTGTTCACTATGTGACCGAGGAATTGAACTTCTTCCAATCAAAATGCACACTTTGAAAATTTAGCGTACAGTTTTTCTTTCCTCAACAACTCTAGCACTTTTCTCAAATGTTCTTCGTGCTCTTGATCATTCTTTGAGTAGATAAGTATGTCATCGATGAAAACAATGACAAACTTGTCAAGATATGGTCCACACACTCGGTTTATAAGGTCCATGAACACAGCTGGTGCGTTAGTCAAACCAAATGGCATAACCATAAACTCATAATGACCGTAACGCGTCCTAAAAGATGTTTTCGGAATATCATCCTCCTTCACCCGCATTTGATGATATCCAGAACGTAAATCGATCTTCGAATAAACCGACGAGCCTTGTAGTTGATCAAATAAGTCGTCGATTCTCGGTAGTGGATAACGGTTCTTGATGGTATGTTTGTTCACCTCTCGGTAGTTGATACACAATCTAAATGTACCATCTTTCTTTTTGACAAACAAAACAGGAGCTCCCCACGGTGATGTGCTTTTTCAAATGAAACTACGCTCTAAAAGTTCTTGTAATTGGCTCTGAAGTTCCTTCATTTCGCTGGGTGCGAGTCTGTATGGAGCACGAGCTATTGGTGCAGCTCCCGGTACAAGGTCTATTTGAAATTCAACGGATCGGTGTGGAGGTAGTCCCGGTAATTCTTTCGGAAATACATCAGGAAATTCTTTTACGACGGGAACATCATTGATGTTCTTTTCTTCGGAATTGACTTTTTCGACGTGTGCTAGCACAGCATAGCAACCTTTTCTTATTAGTTTTTGTGCCTTCGGGTTACTAATAAGATTTAACTTCGCGTTGCTCTTTTCTCCGTACACCATTAAGGGTTTTCCTTTTTCTCGTATAATGCGAATTGCATTTTTGTAATGAATGATCTCTGCTTTCACTTCTTTCAACCAGTCCATACCGATTATCACATCAAAACTCCCTAACTCTACTGGTATCAAGTCAATCTTAAATGTTTCGCTAACCAGTTTAATTTCTCGATTCCGACATATACTATCTGCTGTAATTAATTTACCGTTTGCTAATTCGAGTAAAAATTTATTATCAAAGGGCGTCGGTGGACAACTTAGTTTAGCACAAAAATCTCTACTCATATAGCTTCTATCCGCACCTGAATCAAATAAAACATAAGCAGATTTATTGTCAATAAGAAACGTACCTGTAACAAGCTTCGGGTCTTCCTGTGCTTCTACCGTATTAATATTGAAAACTCTTCCGCGGCCCTGCCCATTAGTATTCCCCTGATTCGAACAATTTCTACTAAAGTGGCCACGTTTTCCACATCCAAAACAAACTATGGCGGTGTTATTTGTTCTGACATTATTTGTTCTTTTAGTTCTGTTATGCATTGGTCCGTAGATCTCGCACTTCGTCGCGCTATGACCATTTCTTTTACACCTATTTCAAAATGCCATGCAGAACCCCAGGTGATGCTCTTCACACCTTTAGCATGGCTGTTTTTGGTTTTTGTTGCCATTGTTGTTATTGAGATTGTTGTTGGGATTGTTATTGTTGTTGTTGTTGTTATTGTTGTTGGGACGGTTATTGTAGTTGTTGTTGGGACGTTTGTTGAAGTTGTTGTTGCGATTGATGTTGCAGTTGTTGGGATAGTTATTGCGATTGTGGTTGTGATTGTTGTTGTTGTATTGGTGACTCTTGTCACTGGTTTCTTCCCACTTTCGCTTGACTTGTTTCATGTTAGCCTCTTCGGCCGCCTGCTCTTTAATCCTTCCTTCGATCTGGTTCACTAATTTGTGAGCCATTCGACTTGCCTTTTGTATGGAGGCGGGCTCGTGTGAACTCACATCTTCTTGAATTCTTTCCGGTAACCCTTTTACAAATGCATCGATTTTCTCTTCTTCGTCTTCGAACGTTCTGGGACACAATAGGCACAACTCTCTGAATCGTCATTCGTACGTGGTGATATCAAAACCTTGCGTTCGTAATCCTCTAAGCTCTACCTTGAGCTTATTAACCTCGTTTCTGGGACGATACTGCTCGTTCATCAATTGCTTGAATGCTGACCAAGGTAGTGCATAAGCAGCATCTAGTCCTACCTGCTCGAGATAGGTATTCCACCATGTTAACGCCGTACCTGTGAAGGTATGCGTAGCGTACTTTACTTTATCTTCTTCAGTACATTTACTTATGTCAAACATCGATTCAACCTTCTAGGTCCACCGTTTCAATCCGATTGGACCCTCGGTTCCATCAAATTCCAAAGGTTTGCAGGCAGTGAATTCTTTGTAGGAGCATCCTACACGATTTCTTGTGGAATTTGTTCCACTGCTAGAACCAGAGTTATTGTTGTTATTTTGCATTGCGGCCTGCACTGCGGCTATGTTCGCAGCAAGGAAAACACAGAAGTCTTCCTCACTCATGTTCAAGTTCTGACGAGTCGTCGGTGCCATTTCCTTCAAAATTAGCCAAAAGAATTGAGTTAATCATATAGAATTTAAGAGTAGTCAATAGTATTTCGTAGCATAATATGAACTTATTTATAAAAGCTTTTTCTTCATATTAGCATTTTATAATTTTAATTCGGGTAGTACCTACCCGTTAAGTTCATACTTAGTAGCTACTATACAATTCAACTACTACGATTCTATATGAAAAACTTATTACAATAATATTTCGCGTTCAAACTTTTATACAATATTTTACAAACATACAATACCACTATTATACATATAGGATGAAATATAGCACATAATAACTTTGCTACACGGCAGCTATAAAGGCAATTCTAGTTAATACGCAAGTCGTTCAACAAAGGCAATAAAGATACGTAATTCATAAGTCCATAAACAAGTCATGCATTCTGGTTTTACTAAGACTATTTCCCATCCTTGGTCTTGTGGAAAATAACCGTTGTGACCATTGACCAGGCAGCATATCGTAATGTCGTCAAAAGGACGAGGGTTACGTAATGCCCAACAGCCCCGTAACAATCTAAAAACCTTGTTTCTCACCTCAACTACCGAGTCCGTCACTTGTGGGAAGGTTTTATTTAAAAGTAGTAACCCAATGTTCTTTTTCTCAATTTGATGAGAAGCGAACTTTATTAACCCGTAAGCATAACATGCTTCTTTATGTTGAATGTTAGAAGCTCTTTCTAAAGAACGGAGTCCTATGTTGGGATATGTTGAGTCAAAATAGGTTCGTAACCCGTAGCATAAAATTGCATCTAGGTTTCCCGCACTAAATGCCTTAAAGAAAACACGGCGTAACTTACGGTGTCCCCAATGTGATATACCCCATCTTTCAAATGAAAGCCTTTTATAAACTAAGGCATGTCTGGAACGTTCTTCAAATGTTCTACAAAATAATTTTGCCGTAAATAATTGTGCCGACGAATTCTGACCGACTTTAGACAAGATTTCATCAATCATGTCCCCGGGTAGGTCTTCTAAAATTTTTGGTTGTCTATCCTTAGCATCCATTGTGTTTTTATACTGTAAAACAGACGAAAATTAGATTCGTAAAATATAATTATCAAATAAGAAGAAATTTTCACATATAACAAGAAAAGTACAAGCACACTTATTTTACATATTTTACACCTCATGATTACAACTCTTTATTCCGACTCACTAGTTTCCTCCTCTTCGGACCTGTTTCGTTTTGCTAATTTTCTAAGGATATATGATGTTCCTCTAATACGAGCCGTTGTTTTCACAAATGGTTTAGAAAAATTTGGTGGCTTAGAGGTTCCCGGATTATTGTTACAACTTAAGAAATACGGGTGTTGGCGATACATATAAAGTTCATCGGGGTTGGAATCAGGTTTCTCTATTTTGATGCCCTTTCCCTTATTATTTTCTTTTGCTTTTTCAAATTGGGTCGAGGTAATTTCTATAACATCATCGGAATCCTCATCGGGATCCGATTCATCAAAAAATTGTTAATCTTCCCAATATTTTGCTTCCTCGGTGGAAACACCATTGACCATTATTAATTTTGGTCCATTCATTGAGGGTTTTCTTTTACTTATATGTTTTTCTGTGGTTCCTAATATTTCCTCCTCCGGAACCTCTTCTTATTCCGGTTCCTCTTCTTCCGGTTCCTCTTCGGGAATTTGTGAATCTTCCCAATATATATTCGACTCTTCATTATTATTAGGTGAGTCGATGGGATTTGTACTAGAGGTAGACATCTATCACACAATATCAAACATGTTAAGAGATTAATATATCACATAATATTTACATGTTACAATTTGTAGTTTCCAACAAAAAAATATTAAGCAATCATTTTTAAAGAAAATACGGTCGAAGTCCAGACTCACTAATGCATCCTAACAAACTCGATAAGACACACTAATGCAAATTTTCTGGTTCTCTAAGACACAATATTAAGCAATCTTGTTTTACCCATAATTTCTTCGTTTTAAATCTGTTGAGTGATTCAAGTTGCTATGGTTTCATATTGAACTTAAGTTTATGAATCTAAACAGAAAAAGTATAAGTTTATAGTCAGAAATACAGATTACAAGTCATTTTTGTAAAGGTAGTCATTTCAGTCGAAAGAACGACGTCTAGATGACCATTTTGGAAAACATACTTCCACTTTGAGTTTAACCATGATTTTTGGATATAGTATCATGTTCATATGTAATATCGTTTTTCCAGAAAACAAACTTCCAATTCAAAGATTAAGATAGTTTTTATTTTTCTAACCCAAAACAGCCCCCGGTTTCACTACGACGGCGTATGTCCGATTTTACGATGTTCTTCATGTTTTCAGGTTTTAAATCATTAAGTTAGCATATCATATAGGTATATAACATGTGTTTAGTTTATTTTAAAAGTCAAGTTAGAAGGATTAACTTTGTTTGCGAACAAGTTTAGAATTAACTAAACTATGTTCTAGTGATTACATGTTCAAATCTTCGAATAAGATAGTTTTATATGTATGAATCGAATGATGTTATGAACATCATTACTACCTCAATTTTAGTAGGTAAACCTACTGGAAGTGACAAAAATTGATCTAGCTTCAAAGGATTCTTGGATGGCTTGAAAGTTCTTGAAGTAGAATCATGACACGAAAACAAGTTCAAGTAAGATTTCTACTCGAAATAAGATAGTTATAGTTATAGAAATTGAATCAAAGTTTGAATATGAGTATTACCTTGTATTAGAAAGATATATTACTATAAATAAGAAAGATTTCTTGAGCTTAGATGGTTACTTGGATTGGATTAGAAAGCTTGGAATTAATCTTGCAAACTTGATAGTATTCTTGATTTTATGAAACTAGAACTTATGGAATTTATGAAAAACACTTAGAACTTGAAGATAGAACTTGAGAGAGATCAATTAGATGAAGAAAATTGAAGAATGAAATTGTTTTTAGGTATTTTTAGTCATTGATATATGGATTAGATTTAAAGGATGTGTAAGTTTGTTTTCATGTAAATAATTCATGAATGATTTATAATATTTTTTGTAATTTTGTGAGATATTTCATGCTAGTTTTCAAATGATGGTTCCTACATGTTTAATGAATCACATGGGCTGCTAAGGAGCTACTGATTGAGTGTATATATCAATAGTATATACATCTTAGAAGCTGTGTATTGTACGAGTACGAATACGGGTGCATACGAGTAGAATTGTTGATGAAAATGAATGATGATGTAATTGTAAGCATTTTTGTTAAGTAGAAGTACTTTGATATATGTCATAAATTCTTCCAAAATCTTAATACACTACATGTATATACATTTAACTGAGTCGTTAAGTCATCGTTAGTCGTTATATGTAAGTGTTGTTTCGGAACCTTTAAGTTAACGATCTTGTTAAATTTAATTAATTCATTGTTATTATACTTAAATGAGATGTTAAATTGTGTATGAATATATCTTAACATCATATATATATATATATATATATATATATATATATATATATATATATATATATATATATATATATATATATATATATATATATGTTAAAATACTATTACAACGATAATCGTTACATATATATATTGTTTCGAAATCCTTAAGTTAGTAGTCTTATCTTACTTGTATAGTTCATTGTTAATACACTCAATGATATACTTAATTATCATTTTATCATGTTAAATATAGTATATCAGTATCTTAATACAATACATATGTATTTAGTAAGACGTTGTTATAACGATAATCGTTATGTATATCGTTTCGAGCTTCATAATTCAATATTCTCATTTTTTATGTATATCACACATTGTTAATATACTTAGTGAGATACTTACTTATCATAATCTCATGTTAACCATATATATGTCCATATATATATCATCATGTCATTTTTACAAGTTTTAACGTTCGTGAATCACCGGTCAACTTGGGTGGTTAATTGTCTACATGAAACTCATTTCAAATAATCAAGTCTTAACAAGTTTGATTGCTTAACATATTGGAAACATTTAATCATATAAATATACCAACTTCATTATATATATATATATATATATATATATATATATATATATATATATATATATATATATATATATATATATATATATATATATATATATATATATATATATATATATATATAAACATGGAAAAGTTTGAGTCACTACAATTGGTACTCGCTACTTACCAATAGACTCCATAACTGCTAGCTGATCAACAGAAGTGGCTATAGAACCTCTATGTGGATCTTAGGCTTTCATAAATTAATTGTTTTAAAAATTATAAAAACTTGGGTAGTTAATTTATTAAAGCTCAATATCGAAAATACTAAATTGAATCTTATTTTTTTTTTTTGTAGATGTTAAATAATCAAAACTTAAACCAAACACACTTCCTTATTTGTTGGAGAAGGATAAACTCAATTATTCAAACTTTTCAGACTGGCACTGCAATCTGAGAACTATTCTCAAACATAAATGGAAGTTGAATAAAGTTTAGAACCCATATCCTTTCTTCCTGTTGTGACAGTTGCTGCTGCTCAGCAAAATGCTTATCGAATGTTGTTCGATGATCAGGAAGAAATAGGATTGAAGGGTGAAAAAGAATAAGCCGAATACTTTGTGGAAGGAAAATGACAAATCATTTTCTAGGAAAAATATTCCACCTTCGAAGAAGGAAAGCCCAACAAAAGACGCCGAATGTTTCCATTGTGGAAAGGTTGGCAATTGGAGAAGGAAGTTGTCCTATCTTCCAATCTGAGCTGAGAAAAGGCAATGCTGGTGAGATTAGCAAATCAGGTATATTCCATATATAGTTATATACTTCTTCTAGTGATTCCTAGATATTTGTTAACTGATTGTGGCTTTCACACCTGTAATAATATGAAGGGAATGAGAAGAAGTAATAGATTGAAGAAAGACACACTGGATTTGCAAGTAGGCAAAGGGGATCAAGATTTTGTTAAAGTTATTGGTACCTCTGAACTTACTTCTCTAAGTGGTCTTATTGTTTTGTTGGAACAATAGCATTATGCTCTCAATACTGCGAGCGACATAGTTTGAAAGATGCTAGTTTTGAACTTGCATTTACACACTTAGGTATTTCAGTTTCTAAGGATAATATATTTATCTTAATACCTATCCACGTGATGGTATTTTTGAAATTGATATGCATAGTGTAATTTTAAATGAGAATTCTATGTATACCTACATCGTCAAAGTCTTCAAGCAAGACTTAAATAAGACATATCTATGACATTGTCATATTGGTCATATAAACAAACAAGGCATTTCAAAACTCCAATCTAATGGACTTTTGGAATCAATTGACTCTGAGTCATTTGATGTATGCGAGTCATGTTTATGTGAAAAGATGACAAATGCTTCTTTCTCCGATTTAGGTAAAAGAGCTAAAGATCTTTTAGGACTAATACATACTGTTGTATGTAGCCCTTTAAGAACAATGTATAGATTTAGTTAATTTTACTTCATTACATTTACTGATGAGTACAGTAGCTATGATTATGCTCACTTGCTAAAACATAAACATAAAGCTATTTTAACATTCAAAAGTATTCCAAAATGAAGTAGATAATCAGCTTGGAAAGACCATTAAAGCACTTCGCTCCGATGGAGTAAGTAAGTTTATGAGTCAAGAGTTTTTTGGACCACCTAAAGAATTGTGGGATTGTCTCATAGTTCACTCTACCTTACACACCACAATACGATGGTGTGTCTGAGCAAGAGGAATCGAACTTTACTTGATATATTTTGATTTATGATGAGTCTGATTTTTCTACTACCGTCTTTTAGGGATATGCATGAGAGTCTGCTGCAGGCATACTCAATATGATTCCAACTATGAAGGTAGAAAAGACACCATATGAGTTATGGCATGGGAAGAATCCCAAGTTGTCTTATCTGAAAGTCTGAGGTTGTAAAGCGTACGTGAAGCATGACACTTCAAACAAATTAGAACCCAGAACTATCTAATGTTACTTTGTACGATACATAAAGGAAATAATGGGTTACTACTTTTACTACCAAGCTGAAGACAACGTGTTTTCTGCTCGGTCTGCTGTATTCCTGGAAAGAGATCTTCTCTTACAAGAAGTCAGTGGGACTAAAGTAGATCTTGAAGAAATTCAAGTACTTTAAAGTAACATACCTTCAGTAAGCACTAGCAATTCACACGTTGAAACTGAGCGCACTGTTGGTGAGCCAGAACGTGTTACACCTGCACTTTATAGATCTAGTAGAACTCATCGGCTTATGAGGTTTAATTATCTGATTAATTCAGATAAACCTCAACTAAGGGATTATGATGAACCCTCTAGCTGCGTGAGGCCATATCAGATCCTGAATCTGAAAATGACTAGATTCTATGAATACAGATATGCAGTCCATGAAGGATAATCAAGTATGAGACTTGATTGATCTTCTACCCAATTATAAGACAATGAGGTAAAAATGGGTCTTCAAAGGCAGACTGATATGGACGGTAATGTAAACACTTTTAAAGCTCGATTGGTGACAAAAGGTTATGATGAAAGTTTTTCACCAGTCGCGTGCCTTAAAACAATTAGGATACTTATTGCCTTGGTTACTTTTCATGATAATAAAATATGGCTAATGGATGTCAAAACCGCTTTCCTAAATGGTGACCTAAGTGAGGAAGTATATATGGTTCATCCGGAAGGATTTATGAATCTTAAGCATCCTAATAAAGTATGCAAGCTTCTAAAATCCATTTATGGATTAAAGCAAGCATCCAGGAGCTAGAATCTTAAGTTTAATGAGAAAATCAAAGTGTTTTTCTCAAAACCAAGATAAGCCCTGAGTTTACATTAGAGCTAGTGGGAGCAAAGTAGTCTTCTTGATCTTATATGTTGATGACATATTACTTATTAGAAATAACATTCCAACTTGCAAGATGTCAAGTCTTGGCTTGGAAAATGTATTTTCATAAAGGATCTTGATGAAGCTACTTATATTATTGGAATGAGGATTTATACAATAGATCCAATTGGCTTATTGGTTTGAATCAAAGTACATACATTATCTTGAAGAGATTTAGCATGCGAAACTCCAAGAGTGGAGCTTTGCCAATGCAAAAGGGCATAACCTTGAGAAAGTCTCAAAAGTCCTATCATAGCAGATGAGATGAGACAAATGAAATGTATCACATATGCTCCGGCTATTGATAGTGCTCCAAATGAACATATATTTAGGCACAATATCCTTCCAATATGTAAAGCTTTTAGTTGCAATTGTTCTATTTTTATGTAATATTCGTTTAAATAAATAAGTGCGAAGACAAAAGAAGAAAATGACGATTTGAAGACGCAAATGACCAAAAAGCTCAAAAGTACAAAGTACAATCCAAGTGGTTCAATTTATTGATAAGAAACGTCCAAAAATGATAAGAGTACAAGCCGCAAAATGCAAAGTACAAGATATTAAATAGTACGCAAGGACGTTCGAAAATCTGGAACCGGGACCTGAGGCAACTATCAACGCACGACGCATCGGACTAAAAATTACAAGTCTACTATGCACAAGAATATAATATAATATTTAAATAATTATATAAATTATTTATATATTATATATATTTAAATAAAACGTCAACAAGCTAGAAACAAAAGAGATTGACCTGGATCCAGCTGGCCATGCGATCACATGGCCTGGAAGAAGCATTTCCATGCGATCGCATGGCTTCAATTATGAGGCCACATCTATAAAAGCCAGCGAATTCGATGTATTTGATATATCTTTTTCTCTTCTCTTCATCTGTAACATAAATATATATATATTTATAATTTTAATTTTAATTTAAGTTTAATAATAATTGGGTTATTGTAAGAAATGTTTTACGGGTTTTAAGTCGAAATTCTGTCCGTGCAACGCTACGCGATTAATCACCACTGTAAGCTATGTTTTTCCTTTTTAAATTAATGTCTCGTAACTAAGTTATTATTATGCTTATTTGAGCCAAAGTAATCGTGATGTTAGACTAAATATTAAGACGGGGTTATTAGATTTTGTACCATAATTAAGGTTTGGACAAAAGACCGACACTTGTGGACATTGGACTATGACTATTAATAGATAAGGGGTATTGTCTAATTGAGCAACAACTCATTGGAACCTGTCGAACTTATCTTCAAATTAGTTAATCTAATAATTATTAAAATGATTATGTATGTCCTATTTAGTGACGTTTATACGACATCTTTTACGATCATTTAATTAATTATTCGGGTTGGGTAATTGATTATTCATTCTGATCAAGTGGGTAAATTAATATTCATATCTCATTAAAACAGGGGTGGATTACATACAAGGATAATTGGTGTAATTGTTAACAAAGTATTAAAACCTTGGATTACACGCAGTCGATAACCTGGTGTACTATTAACAAAGTATTAAAACCTTGTTATAGTTCGAATCCCTAATTAGTTGGAATATTTGACTTCGGGAATAAGGTTAATTTGACGAGCATTTTATAATTATGACCGATGGACTATTATGGACTGTAACAACCCAACCCGTTAACCAACCAAAACGCGGAATAAAAAAAATTTAAAACTGATATGGAGGGTGCGCGGCGCGCACCACTGCCTGTGCGCGGCGCGCACAAGGCCTGTGATAGTTCTGATCAAAATGTCCATTTTTCGCGAAAAGATCTTCGACTTCCCGACACTTTTAGACCAAACGCTTTTCACAACAGTTTATATTAGTTAAAACTAACACGTTCCAATAATAAAATGAGTTTTACGAGACCGGGCCCACATCGGCCGTTTTACGACTTTCATACAAAATACAAGTTTCAACCACATGATTTTTAACACAAAATAAAGACCGAGCATGGCGATTGGGGATACGCTACCCAATCCTAATCAATCCAAAAGCAAGATCTTCTAAAGCAACTATGCAAGTCCTCTAATCCTCGCGCTTACCCGAGCCACCATCCGCATGCAATCTATAAAAAGAGTCAACAACGAGAGGGTAAGCTAACGCTTAGTGAATGATAATATACTACATACATATATATGCATAAAATGGACACGCCACGAAATAACAAATACCGCATATCGAAGCATCCATATATAAGGCACTACATTAAGCATACCGTACGATCTCTAAGCAACGAGCTAAAGATACAACAACAATTATAAGTTCACCAACGACGATGTGAACAACGCCAAGAAGCTACACCCGGAGGGTTAGCTACACTACAACAATACATTAATATATAACAATATAAACGAACAAGGTTAACACCTTAACCCAATACCGAGAATCAAATACCACAATAAAGATTGGCCGAACTACACGAGCCTTAGTAATCTGAAACCACACGAGATTACTATCTTCACAACATCGAGGTTGGCCGAACTACATGAGCCTTAGTAATCTGAAACCACACGAGATTACTACCTCAATAAGATGACCGAACTACACGAGTCACCATGAATCCGAACTACACGAGATTCATTTTGATAAGATGACCGAACTACACGCGTCATCGTGAATCCGAACTACACGCGATTCACTTCTCCAACTCAAAACCCTTCGCCATTGGGGTTATATCATCCACATCACAACCACGTGTGATAGTGTACACACAAAACGTATACCTCGCCAAAGGTGGTCAACCAAAACGCACAACCGTGCCAATTGGATCTAAACGCAAGTCCATCAAATCCACCTATATGTGAAGTGATCTCTATAACCGAGAACCACTTCACCCGACCCGCACCCATCCTACACATACATATGCACATAGGATATTAACACTCACCTTGTCGCCTTGATGAATGCTTCCAAGTAAATCGCAACTCGCCAATGGAAAGTACCTATTCCATTATCACAAATTCAACAACACACTTAGATTGGATTTACAAACCAACCTAATTTGACACTTAGTGCAAATTCGACCCAAACGCACTTCCAAGTACAAACCGCGCCCAAAAGTAACCAATAATCACTAACACAAGTGAGAATGGTCCTAACACGCCAATTAAACCCGAACACAAGTGTTAAACACTTACAAATCTCCAAATTGCCCATAAACCCTAATTTTGACCCATAAGGTCAAAATCTCACCATTTACAAGTTTTGACACCAAAACACCTTTAACTCGGTTTTATACTTCAACTTAATCCATTTTAAGTTTATAAACCTCATTAAATCGCCAATTGGGTCATAATCATCACTAAACCCTAATTTTGACCCAAAGTCAAAACTAGTCAACCAAATAACCCTAAATGGGTTTCAATACTTCCGTAATCACTAACTTAAGTGATTAAACCCAATTTCAAGTCCTAATCATGGCCAATTAGTTCACCAACCCAAAATCCACCAACAATAACAACAAACCCGATTACTAGCATCACTAAACTCACTCCAAGAGTTTAAATGGGTTTCTCATCAATTTAAGTTCAAACCCTAACTTGATTATCAAAATCAAACAATGAAATTCGGAGTTAGAACTTACCACAACCACCAAAACGTAGCTAGGAACGAGGTGAACAACTTTAAAACCCGAGACTTTGATCAATTCAAGCTCCTTCTTCTCCAAAACCCCAAATCTCTCTCTAGAAATCTCCCTCTCTCTCTAGAATGATTTGAGAGTGTTAATGGATGTGAAATGTGATCCAAAATTAAATCTAACCAGCTGATATGGCTTCACATCCGGCCTCAAGTGAAAAGACCAAAAAGCCCCTCATTAAACCCAAAATAGAAAAAAAAAACAGAATTCTGTCGCTGGGCTCGTGCGCGGCGCGCACCCATGGGTGTGCGCGGCGCGCACCCATGTCTGGGCAGAATCTGAGCTTTGTTTAATTACACAATGCTTCCTGCACTTTATGTAGCATAATTACACTTCCGTATAATAAATATTAGGGTCTTACAACTCTCCCCCACTTAGAATCGATCACGTCCTCGTGATCCTCGTCACCTAACCAAACGGACCACACTCCACGGTCCTCAAACATAAGTCCCAACCGACCTTCCTAGGCAATTCTTCCCAATGAATCGCCTTTAACAACTACATCGTCACCTGTGATTTATCAAATCCACAATCTGAGCACTAAAACCATGCTCATTCCCTAATATCGGGAAAACTCAACCAATCTCGTACCGAGATATCAATCCCTTAGCTTACCCTTACCGAGTACAACGCTAAAAGCAACCAAGTCTCAATCTATGGTCAACAACCCGAAGCGATGAAGACTGATCCAAACGAATCCTTACGGATAACACCAATCATTAGACATCCCTGGTAGTGCGCAATACGACCAAAACGCAACTACCGTAACATCATAAAGCAAACGGCTAAAACCGATAGCGCCCAAAACGACTATGGAAACGCAAATCCCAAGGTGTACCAAATCAACTATCATCACATCCGTAGCAACATGTGAGCGAAACACGGCTAACGCATCACTAAACATACAACATGGTCCTCACGACCCCACCATCAGTGTATCAAACAACCGATAGATCAAACAACACGGTCCTTACGACCCCACCATTGGTGTATAAAACAACCAATAGATCAAACATCCCGGTCCTTACGACCCCACCATCGGTGTATAAAACAACCGACGGATCACACAACACACGAAGGCTGGCCAAAAACACACGCGCCTTAGTGAATCCGAACTACACGCGACTCACTCACTACAACAACAATCGGGAATGGCCGAACGACACGCGCCATAGTGAATCCGAACTACACGAGAGTCACTATCCCAGAGGAATGACCGAATTACACGAGTCATTTGTGAATTCGAACTACACGAGACTCACTCCTCAATACAATGACCGAAACCACACGAGTCATTTGTGAATCCGAACTACACGAGATTCATTTCCACAACATCGAGGTTGGCCGAACTACACGAGCCTTAGTAATCCGAAACCATACGAGATTACTACCTCAATAAGATGACCGAACTACACGAATCACCATGAATCCGAACTACATGAGATTCGTTCCGATAAGATTACCGAACTACACGCGTCATCGTGAATCCGAAAACACACGCGATCCAGAACCATGATGAAGTCAGCGGACCCGAAGATCATGCTTCACCAATCTCAACACCGGATGAAGTCAGCGGACCCAAAGATCATACTTCATCGATATAACACCACGCTCATGATGAAGTCAGCGGACACCGAAAGTCATGCTCCACCAATCACGTACTCCCATGATGAAGTCAGCGGACCCTAAAGATCATGCTTCATCAATCAACCATACCATAATGAAGTCAGCGGACCCCGAAAGTCATGCTTCATTAATCACAATCCCATGATGAAGTCAGCGGACTTCGAAAGTCATGCTTCATCAATCAACAATCCCACGATGAAGTCAGCGGACCCCGAAGGTCATGCTTCATCTATCACATACGCACTTTCGGCCTCAATCACCGAGTCGTGCAACATCGCGCTCTGCTACACTACAGTGAACCCTAGCGGACCACTAACCATCCATAATCGAGCAAGAACCACCTATACCAAACATAGGTACCAAACAATAATTCTCCAAAAGAGAACCCGACACACACCTCCCTTAACCGAAGGATTTCACCTTGCTCGCCAAACACGTCCATTATCTCCCAACGCGATTCACCAACTTACCACCTCGGTGATAATTTACAAATCCAATATCATAAGTACAAGTTAACCGAAATTGCACTCTACTACAAATCGATCCAAACTAGGTCTCGACCAAATTTCCGGATCTACCAAAAACATCATCCGAAATATCACACTAAATCTTCCTCGTGCGGGAGTGTGACTCCCCCACTTGGAACCACGTCCCAATATCACAACTCTTACAACCGCACAATGCTACCACAGGTAGACTTTACCAACAATTGGGCTCACACGACCCATTACCACATCTTGCTCCAACCTTGAGCACACGAAGGATTTTAACCAACCCTTAAACACTTTGAACGAAAAGTGTACCGCAACACAATCGGAGTCGAACACCACGCTAGTAGGTATAAAAGAGGCACCTAATGTCGCGTCATAAAGACTCCATTACCAACACACATCGAGATTTAAAACACTCGATCTCAAGGGTTCCAACCAACTGACGAACCTCATGATTCGTCAATTCAACATAAAAGCGAACACGCGCTTAACAACCAAACACCTAAACCATTTCCGTGGCTTGGTAGAAACGTTTCCCAAATACTAAGGAATGTTTGGTTGCACCAAGTCTTACGCCTTTCGCCCGTCAATCAAACATCAACATAGGGTACTTCCATTAGGAACGTCACCCATAGCATAACATGCACAACAAAGGCATACAACTCAAACTCAAACGGCATTTAATAAATAATCAAAAGACATATTTATTAAAATGAAACGTACCTTAACGTCTTCTTGCCGCACCCGTCCCCGCTACTTGGGACATTCCGACTTACGATGTCCTTATTTTTGGCAATTGAAGCACACCATACCATAACCCTTTGGTACCGAACATTCCCAAGACTTGTGACCCCTCACGCCACAATTGTAACATCTAGCCGCACTAGAATCCGACATACCCGTTCGCGTACCACCCGTGCTCACACTCGGACCCTTAGCCCTCTTACTCGGAGCACCATAAGAAATGACCCTTCGCTCACTTGAAGGTTCACCCTTTTTCGATCGTGAATACGACTCGAAACCTCTAGCCAAGTCGAATAATTCCGAAAACGATTTCGCTTGACCCCGACTAATTTTACTTTTCAAGTCATCATTCAAGGTCCGATAGAAATCCCCCATCAACAAATGATCATTCCCTAAATACTCCAGACAAAAACGAGCCTTCGCCATAAAGGTTGTCTTGAGAGTACTCAAATCCATAGATCCTTGTCGCAAATTTCGCAACTCATTAAGCAATTCCCACAAATCGGCCGAAGTCCGGAACTCCTCGAAGAATTCCTCCTTAAAGTCGTCCCACGATAAAGCCATAAACGTCTCGCCACCGACAAGATCAATCTTACCATCCAACCAATCCCTTGCCCTACCCCGCAACAAACTCGTAGCGAGTCTCGTCTTTCTCTCAGGAGGGCAATCAATAGTACGGAAACACCCTTCGACGTCCGAAATCCAAGTTGTGCTTATCAAAGGATCCGGTTTCCCGTCATACATCGGGGGTTTAGTCCTCATGAAACTCTTAAGATAACGCTCCATTTCACTACTACCCCGAAATTCGGAATACTTCCTATCCATTCTGTCTTCCAACGCACTCATTTGCTCCACAACGGCGGCCGCAACTCTAGCGTTAAACTCCAAATCGTTCGTCTCGATCCCACTTCTCGTCGCCATTCTAAGGAATGCAAAGCGATTAGATCACGAACGTATAAAACCACACACACAACACCGGCCCATCTTGCTAAACACTCGTCGTACATCACTTGTTAGACACGATTTGCACCCGTAATAAGGTTTGCAAGTCCTTATTACGCACACACGCCGCATCAACTCGTTAGTACAACAACCGCCTCGTTCGATGATATAAACAAACACAAACAGAATTCTACGCGATATAAACACACGCAAGAATTACACCACAACACAAATAATATATTAATAATATCCGCATTACTAATATAAACGTTAGTCCACCTACAATCAAGGCACGAACTATAACTCATTCCGACCCGTAATCCTAGAAGTCCCGCAACAATTAAGCACACACACAAGTCTAAGTCTAGGCACCTATCTCAAGTCACCTAAATCCCTTAGACCACGCTCTGATACCACTTAAAACAACCCAACCCGTTAACCAACAAAAAACGCGGAATAAAAAAAAATTTAAAACTGATATGGAGGGTGCGCGGCGCGCACCACTGCCTGTGCGCGGCGCGCACAAGGCCTGTGACAGTTCTAATCAAAATGTCCATTTTTTGCGAAAAGATCTTCGACTTCCCGACACTTTTAGACCAAACGCTTTTCACAACAATTTATATTAGTTAAAACTAACACGTTCCAATAATAAAATGAGTTTTACGAGACTGGGCCCACATCGACCATTTTAAGTTTATAAACCTCATTAAATCGCCAATTGGGTCATAATCATCACTAAACCCTAATTTTGACCCAAAGTCAAAACTAGTCAACCAAATAACCCTAAATGAGTTTCAATACTTCCGTAATCACTAACTTAAGTGATTAAACCCAATTTCAAGTCCTAATCATGGCCAATTAGTTCACCAACCCAAAATCCACCAACAATAACAACAAACCCGATTACTAGCATCACTAAACTCACTCCAAGAGTTTAAATGGGTTTCTCATCAATTTAAGTTCAAACCCTAACTTGATTATCAAAATTAAAAAATGAAATTCGGAGTTAGAACTTACCACAACCACCAAAACGTAGCTAGGAACGAGGTGAACAACTTTAAAACCCGAGACTTTGATCAATTCAAGCTCTTTCTTCTCCAAAACCCCAAATCTCTCTCTAGAAATCTCCCCCTCTCTCTAGAATGATTTGAGAGTGTTAATGGATGTGAAATGTGATCCAAAATTAAATCTAACCAGCTGATATGGCTTCACATCCGGCCTCAAGTGAAAAGACCAAAAAGCCCCTCATTAAACCCAAAATAGAAAAAAAACAGAATTCTGTCGCTGGGCTCGTGCGCGGCGCGCACCCATGGGTGTGCGCGGCGCGCACCCATGTCTGGGCAGAATCTGAGCGTTGTTTAATTACACAATGCTTCCTGCACTTTATGTGGCATAATTACACTTCCGTATAATAAATATTAGGGTCTTACATGGACAAAAAACCAAATAGGTATCAAATAATCCAGGACAAAGGACAATTAACCCGGGCAACAATTAATTAAAATCAAAACTTCAAACATCATGATTACGGAAGTTTAAATAAGCATAATACTTTTATTTCATATTTCATCGTACCTTTATTTACTGTCATTTTAATTACTGCAATTTACTTTATCACAATTTAAATTTTGTCATTTATATTATCGTCATTTATCTTTACGCTTAAAATATAAAATTGACAAACCGGTCATTAAATGGTAAAAACCCCCTTTTATAATAATATTACTATATATAATTATATATATTTTATATAAATAAAGTTGTTAAAAATATAGCGTTAAACTTGGCTAGCTCCCTGTGGAACGAACCGGACTTACTAAAAACTACACTACTGTACGATTAGGTACACTGCCTATAAGTGTTGTAGCAAGGTTTAGGTATATCCACTTTATAAATAAATAAATAACTTGTGTAAAATTGTATCGTATTTAATAGTATTTCCTAGTAAAATATAAGCTATTTCGTATACATCTCGCAACACACCAAGTTTTTGGTACCGCTGTCGGGGACTGCTTAAACGCCGGAAGCGAAACGCTATATATATATATATATATATATATATATATATATATATATATATATATATAAACGATTTTTAATTTACTTTTGTAAAAATACGTTTTAAATATTAAAAATACAAAAATATAAAAAGAAAAACAAAATATATATATTTTTAAGAGTTGTTCAAAATATAAAAAAAAATTAAAAAGTTTGTATTTTCTTTTAGTTACAAAAACTAATAGGTAATTTTTTTTTTTGTAAAAATATAAGTTTTTATTTATTTTATATAAATACTTTATATATTTATAAAACAGGAAATTAAAAACAGAAAAAAAATAAACTGTAAACGGGCTACACTGTAGCAGCCCAAACAATCTGGCCCGATTTCCTAATTCATACGACCGCATGAACTTTTATCTACCACTCCATGCGATTGCATGGAGTGATTTGACTGCCCTGATCCTAGTACGTACGAAATTAGGGTTAAGTTTATTATTAATTATTATTATTTAACCCTAATTAGGTTTTAATTATTTAATTAGTTTTTAATATTAGTTTTAGTTTTATTATTTAAATTGTAATATTAAGTTTTAATAGTTTTGTTATATAAAATTGATACTTTTATAATATAAATAATATAAAAATAATATTTTTATAAAAATTGTATTTTTATAAATTAAAGTTTCTTTTTATATTTATATCTTTTTAATCGTTTATTCGTAATATTTATATTTTTCACTCGTAACTAGTTTTAAGATATAGTATTTGCCGTAGTTATTTTTATTTCTAGATTTTTAGGTTTTGCCGTAAAATCCCTTAAGTACTTTTTCTTTAGACTAAGATTTAGGTGCTTTAGAATTTTGCAACACCGTTTTAAGATTTTAGTACTTTTTAAGTTATTACTGTTTTGGATATAGTATTTCTTTTAAGCTTTAATACTTTTAGACGTAACTTTTAATTTTTAGTTTTTAGACGTTTAAGTTTCGATGCGCTACGTTCTTTTTATTATTTTTCGACCATTTATTTTTCGACGTTTTTCCGACGCGCTCTTTTTCTTTCTTATTTCTCGACGCTCTAGTTTTTAGGACATAGAATTTTCTATTTCTTCTCTAAAATTTAAAACGAAAAATTATTTTAAGTGGTTAATAGACATCCAAAATTTTCTGGTTCGTAGTAATAGTTGGATTTGTTAATGGCGAGTTGTGGGCTTCCGATTTAAAGGGTCCTGGCTACCTGCTGCATCTATTGGCTATTCGAAACGTGCGCAAAATCAGAAAAGTCTATTAATTTGATAACTTATATAATTTTTATCTTTTATAACTAATAGGATATTCAGTGAATGCACCGAGCAAAACGTTCACCACCTTTTATACGTTCACCACCTGTAACTCGATCAAGACATCTAGCCAATATTGTCGCCGTTAATTTTTCTTTAGAATCTTCATCTAGTTGACCAAGTACTCCAACTCAAATTTCCGATAATCCATTTTTTGAACCCGACTTCAAAATTGAAAACCCGGAGGATATTCAAGGACAATTCAGAGATCCTGAACCACAAATCATTCAACCAGAGATTGTCGAGGAAGAAACCATTAAATCAGAATCCTCTAGTGATTCAGATTCAACAAATTCAATTATGGAAGTAACAGAACCTCTAAGTATGGAAGACCGAATGAGAGCCACACGCACGGGCCAAGGTCACGCCATTATTAAGCCAGATATTAATGCGTCAGATTATGAAATTAAGGGACAAATCCTACACATGGTAACTAATCAATGCCAATTTAGTGGTGCGCCAAAGGAAGATCCAAACGAACATCTTCGTGCCTTTAATAGGATTTGTACTCGATTTAAAATCCGAGAAGTGGAGAATGAACAGATATATCGCATGTTATTTCCCTGGACTTTAAAGGGAGAAGCTAAAGATTGGTTAGAGTCGTTACATGAAGGGGCGATTGACACATGGGATGTCTTAGTTGAAAATTTTCTTAAACAATTCTTTCCGGCATCTAAAGCTGTGAGACTTCAAGGAGAAATAGTTACGTTCACGCAAAAGCCAAATGAAACTCTATATGAGGCGTGGACAAGATTCGGAAAGTTGTTGAGAGGATGTCCTCGGTACGGTTTAGATAATTATCAAATAGTACAAATATTCTGAAATGTCCCGTTCTTATTGATTAAAAACGTTCCATATTAATTGATTTCGTTGCGAGGTTTTGACCTCTATATGAGATGTTTTTTAAAGACTGCATTCATTTTTAAAACAAACCATAACCTTTATTTCATAAATAAAGGTTTAAAAAGCTTTACGTAGATTATCAAATAATGATAATCTAAAATATCCTGTTTACACACGACCATTACATAATGGTTTACAATACAAATATGTTACATCGAAATCAGTTTTTACACAATATCATACAAACATGGACTCCAAATCTTGTCCTTATTTTAGTATGCAACAGCGGAAGCTCTTAGTATTCACCTGAGTATAAACATGCTTTAAACGTCAACAAAAATGTTGGTGAGTTATAGGTTTAACCTATATATATCAAATCGTAACAATAGACCACAAGATTTCATATTTCTATACACATCCCATACATAGAGATAAAAATCATTCATATGGTGAACACCTGGTAACCGACATTAACAAGCTGCATATATAAGAATATCCCCATCATTCCGGGACACCCTTCGGATATGATATAAATTTCGAAGTACTAAAGCATCCGGTACTTTGGATGGGGTTTGTTAGGCCCAATAGATCTATCTTTAGGATTCGCGTCAATTAGGGTGTCTGTTCCCTAATTATTAGATTACCAGACTTAATAAAAAGGGGCATATTCGATTTTGATAATTCAACCATAGAATGTAGTTTCACGTACTTGTGTCTATTTTGTAAATCATTTATAAAATCTGCATGTATTCTCATCCCAAAAATATTAGATTTTAAAAGTGGGACTATAACTCACTTTCACAGATTTTTACTTCGTCTGGAAGTAAGACTTGGCCACTGGTTGATTCACGAACCTATAACAATATATACATATATATCAAAGTATGTTCAAAATATATTTACAACACTTTTAATATATTTTGATGTTTTAAGTTTATTAAGTCAGCTGTCCTCGTTAGTAACCTACAACTAGTTGTCCACAGTTAGATGTACAGAAATAAATCGATAAATATTATCTTGAATCAATCCACGACCCAGTGTATACGTATCTTAGTATTGATCACAACTCAAACTATATATATTTTGGAATCAACCTCAACCCTGTATAGCTAACTCCAACATTCACATATAGAGTGTCTATGGTTGTTCCGAAATATATATAGATGTGTCGACATGATAGGTTGAAACATTGTATACGTGTCTATGGTATCTCAAGATTACATAATATACAATACAAGTTGATTAAGTTATGGTTGAAATAGATTTGTTACCAATTTTCACGTAGCTAAAATGAGACAAATTATCCAATCTTGTTTTACCCATAACTTCTTCATTTTAAATCCGTTTTGAGTGAATAAAATTGCTATGGTTTCAAATTGAACTCTATTTTATGAATCTAAACAGAAAAAGTATAGGTTTATAGTCGGAAAAATAAGTTACAAGTCATTTTTGTAAAGGTAGTCATTTCAGTCGAAAGAACGACGTCTAGATGACCATTTTAGAAAACATACTTCCACTTTGAGTTTAACCATAATTTTTGGATATAGTTTCATGTTCATAATAAAAATCATTTTCCCAGAATAACAACTTTTAAATCAAAGTTTATCATAGTTTTTAATTAACTAACCCAAAACAGCCCGCGGTGTTACTACGACGGCGTAAATCCGGTTTTACGGTGTTTTTCGTGTTTCCGGGTTTTAAATCATTAAGTTAACATATCATATAGATATAGAACATGTGTTTAGTTGATTTTAAAAGTCAAGTTAGAAGGATTAACTTTTATTTGCGAACAAGTTTAGAATTAACTAAACTATGTTCTAGTGATTACAAGTTTAAACTTTCGAATAAGATAGCTTTATATGTATGAATAGAATGATGTTATGAACATCATTACTACCTCAAGTTCCTTGGATAAACCTACTGGAAATGAAAAAAATAGATCTAGCTTCAAAGGATCCTTGGATGGCTTGAAAGTTCTTGAAGCAGAATCATGACACGAAAACAATTTCAAGTAAGATTTCCACTCGAAATAAGATTGTTATAGTTATAGAAATTGAATTAAAGTTTGAATATGATTATTACCTTGTATTAGAAAGATAACCTACTGTAATTAACAAAGGTTTCTTGATCTTGGATGATTACTTGGAATGGATTTAGAAAACTTGGAAGTAAACTTACAATCTTGGAAGTATTCTTGATTTTATAAAACTAGAACTTTTGAAATTTATGAAGAACACTTAGAACTTGAAGATAGAACTTGAGAGAGATCAATTAGATGAAGAAAATTGAAGAATGAAAGTGTTTGTAGGTGTTTTTGGTCGTTGGTGTATGGATTAGATATAAAGGATATGTAATTTTGTTTTCATGTAAATAAGTCATGAATGATTACTCATATTTTTGTAATTTTATGAGATATTTTATGCTAGTTGCCAAATGATGGTTCCCACATGTGTTAGGTGACTCACATGGGCTGCTAAGAACTGATCATTGGAGTGTATATACCAATAGTACATACATCTAAAAGCTGTGTATTGTACGAGTACGAATACGGGTGCATACGAGTAGAATTGTTGATGAAACTGAACGAGGATGTAATTGTAAGCATTTTTGTTAAGTAGACATATTTTGATAAGTGTCTTGAAGTCTTTCAAAAGTGTATGAATACATATTAAAACACTACATGTATATACATTTTAACTGAGTTGTTAAGTCATCGTTAGTCGTTACATGTAAATGTTGTTTTGAAACCTTTAGGTTAACGATCTTGTTGAATGTTGTTAACCCATTATTTATTATAACAAATGAGATGTTAAATTGTTATATTATCATGATATTATGATATATAATATATCTTAGTATGATATATATACAGTTAAATGTCGTTACAAAGATAATCGTTACATATATGTCTCGTTTCGAAATCATTAAGTTAGTAGTCTTATTTTTACATATGTATTTCATTGTTAATACACTTAATAATATATTTACTTATCATTTAACATAATTAACTAAGTGTATCAATATCTTAATATGATTCATATGTACCTAGTAAGACGTTGTTATAACGATAATCGTTATATATATCGTTTTCGAGTTTCTTAAATTAATAGTCTCATTTTTATGTATATAACTCATTGTTAAAATACCTAATGAGATACATACTTATAATAAAATCATGTTAACTATATATATAACCATATATATGTCATCGTATAGTTTTTACAAGTTTTAACGTTCGTGAATCACCGGTCAACTTGGGTGGTCAATTGTCTATATGAAACCTATTTCAATTAATCAAGTCTTAACAAGTTTGATTGCTTAACATGTTGGAAACACTTAACCATGTAAATAACAATTTCATTTAATATATATATAAACATGGAAAAGTTCGGGTCACTACAGTACCTACCCGTTAAATAAATTTCGTCCCGAAATTTTAAGCAGTTGGAGGTGTTGACGTATCTTCTGGAAATAAATGCGGGTATTTCTTCTTCATCTGATCTTCATGCTCCCAGGTGATCTCGGGTCCTCTACGAGCATTCCATCGAACCTTAACAATCGGTATCTTGTTTTGTTTAAGTCTCTTAACCTCACGATCCATTATTTCGACGGGTTCTTCAATGAATTAAATTTTTTCATTGATTTGGATTTCGTCCAACGGAATAGTGAGATCATCTTTAGCAAAACATTTCTTCAAATTTGATACGTGGAAAGTGTTATGTACAGCCGCGAGTTGTTGAGGTAGCTCCAGTTGGTAAGCTACTGGTCCGACACGATCTATAATCTTGAATGGTCCAATGTACCTTGGATTTAGTTTCCCCCGTTTACCAAATCGAACAACGCCTTTCCAAGGTGAAACCTTAAGCATGACCATTTCTCCAATTTCAAACTCTATATCTTTTCTTTTACTGTCCGCGTAGCTCTTTTGTCAACTCTGGGCGGTTTTCAATCTTTGTTGAATTTGGATGATTTTCTCGGTAGTTTCTTGTATTATCTCCGGACCCGTAATCTGTCTATCCCCCACTACACTCCAACAAATCAGAGACCTGCACTTTCTACCATAAAGTGCTTCAAACGGCGCCATCTCAATGCTTGAATGGTAGCTGTTGTTGTAGGAAAATTCTGCTAACGGTAGATGTCGATCCCAACTATTTCCGAAATCAATAACACAAGCTCGTAGCATGTCTTCAAGCGTTTGTATCGTCCTTTTGCTCTGCCTATTAGTTTGTGGATGATAGGCAGTACTCATGTCTAGACGAGTTCCCAATGCTTGCTGTAATGTCTGCCAGAATCTTGAAATAAATCTGTCATCCCTATCAGAGATAATAGAGATTGGTATTCCATGTCTGGAGACGACTTCCTTCAAATACAGTCGTGCTAACTTCTCCATCTTGTCATCTTCTCTTATTGGCAGGAAGTGTGCTGACTTGGTGAGACGATCAACTATTACCCAAATAGTATCATAACCACTTGCAATCCTTGGCAATTTAGTAATGAAATCCATGGTAATGTTTTTCCATTTCCATTCCGGGATTTCAGGTTGTTGTAGTAGACCTGATGGTTTCTGATGTTCAGCTTTGACCTTAGAACACGTCAAACATTCTCCTACATATTTAGCAATATCGGCTTTCATACCTAGCCACCAAAAATGTTTCTTAAGATCCTTGTACATCTTCCCCGTTCCAGGATGTATTGAGTATCTGGTTTTATGAGCTTCTCTAAGTACCATTTCTCTCATATCTCCAAATTTTGGTACCCAAATTCTTTCAGCCCTATACCGGGTTCCGTCTTCCCGAATATTAAGATGCTTCTCCGATCCTTTGGGTATTTCATCCTTTAAATTTCCCTCTTTTAAAACTCCTTGTTGCGCCTCCTTTATTTGAGTAGTAAGGTTAGTGTGAATCATTATATTCATAGATTTTACTCAAATGGGTTCTCTGTCCTTTCTGCTCAAGGCGTCGGCTACCACATTTGCCTTCCCCGGGTGGTAACGAATCTCAAAGTCGTAATCATTCAACAATTCAATCCACCTACGCTGCCTCATATTCAGGTGTTTCTGATTAAATATGTGTTGAAGACTTTTGTGGTCGGTATATATAATACTTTTGACCCCATATAAGTAGTGTCTCCAAGTCTTTAATACAAAAACAACCGCGCCTAATTCCAAATCATGCGTCGTATAATTTTGCTCGTGAATTTTCAATTGTCTAGACGCATAAGCAATCACCTTCGTCCGTTGCATTAATACACAACCGAGACCTTGCTTTGATGCGTCACAATAAATCACAAAATTATCATTCTCTTCAGGCAATGACAATATAGGTGCCGTAGTTAGCTTTTTCTTCAATAATTGAAACGCCTTCTCTTGTTTATCCTTCCATTCAAATTTCTTCCCTTTATGCGTTAATGCAGTCAAGGGTTTTGCTATTTTGGAGAAATCTTGGATGAATCTTCTGTAGTAACCAGCCAATCCTAAAAATTGACGTATATGCTTCGGAGTTTTTGGGGTTTCCCACTTTTCAACGGTTTCGATCTTTGCCGAGTCCACCTGGATACCTTCTTTGTTCACTATGTGACCGAGGAATTGAACTTCTTCTAACCTAAATGCACACTTTGAAAACTTAGCGTACAGTTTTTCTTTCCTCAATACTTCTAGCACTTTTCTCAAATGTTCTTCATGCTCTTGATCATTCTTTGAGTAAATAAGTATGTCATTGATGAAAACAATGACAAACTTGTCAAGATATGGCCCACACACTCGGTTCATAAGGTCCATGAACACAGCTGGTGCGTTAGTCAATCCAAACAGCATAACCATAAACTCGTAATGACCATAACGCGTCCTAAAAGCAGTTTTTGGAATATCATCCTCCTTTACTCGCATTTGATGATATCCAGAACGTAAATCGATCTTCGAATAAACCGACGAGCCTTGTAGTTGATCAAATAAGTCGTCAATTCTCGGCAGTGGATAACGGTTTTTGATGGTAAGTTTGTTCAACTCTCTGTAGTCAATACACAACCTAAATGTACCATCCTTCTTCTTGACAAACAAAACAGGAGCTCCCCATGGTGATGTGCTTGGTCGAATGAAACCACGTTCTAAAAGTTCTTGCAGTTGGCTTTGCAGTTCTTTCATCTCGCTGGGTGCGAGTCTATAAGGAGCACGAGCTATTGGTGCAGCTCCTGGTACAAGATCTATTTGAAATTCAACAGATCGATGTGGTGGTAGTCCCGGTAATTCTTTCGGAAATACATCGGAAAATTCTTTTGCGACGGGAACATCATTGATGCTCTTTTCTTCAGTTTGTACTTTCTCGACGTGTGCTAGAACAGCATAGCAACCTTTTCTTATTAGTTTTTGTGCCTTCAAATTACTAATAAGATGTAGCTTCATGTTGCCCTTTTCTCCGTATACCATTAAGGGATCTCCTTCTTCTCGTACAATGCGAATTGCATTTTTATAACATACGATCTCTGCTTTCACCTTCTTCAGCCAGTCCATGCCAACTATTACATCAAAACTCCCTAACTCTACTGGTATCAAATCAATCTTAAATATTTCGCTACCCAGTTTAATTTCTCGATTCCGGCATATATTATCTGCTGAAATTAATTTACCGTTTGCTAATTCGAGTAAAAATTTACTATCTAATGGCGTCAATGGACAACTTAATTCAGCACAAAAATCTCTACTCATATAGCTTCTATCCGCACCCGAATCAAATAAAACGTAAGCAGATTTATTGTCAATAAGAAACGTACCCGTAACAAGCTCCGGGTCTTCCTGTACCTCTGCCGCATTAATATTGAAAACTCTTCTGCGGCCTTTTCCATTCGTGTTCTCCTGGTTCGGCAATTTCTAATAATGTGGCCCGGTTTTCCACATTTATAACAAACTACATTGGCATAACTTGCTCCGACACTACTTGCTGCGCCATTACTCGTTCCGACACCATTTGTTCCTTTCGTTCTGTTAACCCCTGGTCCGTAGACCTCACACTTCGCCGCGCTATGACCATTTCTTTTACACTTGTTGCAAAATTTGGTGCAGAACCCCGAGTGATACTTTTCACACCTTTGGCATAGCTGCTTCTGATTGTTGTTGTTGTGGTTGTTATTGTTGTTGGGATGATTGTTGTAGTTGCTGTTGTTGTTGTTGTTGTTGTTGTTGTTGTTGTTGGGTCGTTTGCTGTAGTTGCGATTGATGTTGCGATTGTTGGGATAATTGTTGCGATTACTATTGTAATTGCTGTTGTTGTTGTATTGGTGATTCTTATCACCTTTTTCCTCCCACTTTCTTTTGACTTGCTTCACATTGGCCTCTTCAGCCGTCTGTTCTTTAATTCTTTCCTCAATCTGGTTCACTAGTTTGTGAGCCATTCTACATGCCTGTTGTATGGAGGCGGGCTCGTGTGAACTTATATCTTCTTGGATTCTTTCTGGTAATCCTTTCACAAACGCGTCGATCTTCTCTTCCTCATCTTCGAACGCTCCCGGACACAATAGGCACAATTCTGTGAATCGTCTTTCGTACGTGGTAATATCAAATCCTTGGGTTCGTAACCCTCTAAGTTCTGTCTTGAGCTTATTGACCTCGGTTCTGGGACGGTACTTCTCGTTCATCAAGTGCTTGAATGCTGACCACGGTAGTGCGTACGCATCATCTTGCCCACTTGCTCTAGATAGGTATTCCACCATGTTAACGCAGAACCTGTGAAGGTATGCATAGCGTACTTCACTTTGTCCTCTTCAGTACACTTACTTATGGCAAACATCGATTCGACCTTCTCGGTCCACCGTTTCAATCCGATCGGTCCTTCAGTTCCATCAAATTCCAAAGGTTTGCAGGCAGTGAATTCTTTGTAGGTGCATCCTACACGATTTCCTGTACTGCTAGATCCAAGGTTATTGTTGGTATGTAGCACAGCCTGTACTGCGGCTATGTTTGAAGCTAGAAAAGTACGGAATTCCTCTTCATTCATATTCACGGTGTGTCGAGTAGTCGGTGCCATTTCCTTCAAAATAGTCAAATGAAACAAGTTAATCATACAAAATATTAAGAGTAGTTAATAGTATTTCGTAGCATAATATGAACTCATTCATAAAAGCTTTTTCTTCATATTAGCGTTTTATAAGTTTAAATTCGGGTAGTACCTAACCGTTAAGTTCATACTTAGTAGCTAATATACAATTTAACTACTGCAATTCTATATGAAAAACTGATTATAATAATATTTCGCGTTCAAAGTTTTATACAATATTTTCCAAACTTACAATACCGCTTATTTTACATAAAGCATGAAATATAGCACACAATAACTTTGATACAAGATAGTTGTGAAGATAATTCTAGCTAGTATACAAGTTGTTCAGCAAAGGCAATAAAGACACGTAATTCATACGTCCAGAAACAAGTCATGCATTCTGGTTTTACTAGGACTACTTCCCATCCTTGGTCTTGTGGAACATAACCGTTATGGTCGTTGATAAGACAGCGTGTTGTAACGTCGTTAAAGGGACGAGGGTTACGTAATGACCAACAGTCTCGTAATAACCTAAAAACCTCATTTCTTACCCCAATTACCGACTTCGTCACTTGTGGGAACATTTTGTTTAATAGTTGTAGCCCGATGTTCTTTTTCTCACTTTGGTGAGAAGCGAACATTACTAACCCATAAGCATAGCATGCTTCTTTATGTTTCATGTTAGCCGCTTTTTCTAAATCATGAAGTCCTATATTCGGATACATTGAGTCAAAATAATTTCTTAACCCGTTGCGTAAAATAGCATTTGGGTTCCCCTCAATATATGCGTCAAAGTAAACACATCATAACTTATGGGTTTCCCAATGTGATATCCCCCATCTTTCAAACGAAAGTCTCTTATAAACAAAGACATTCTTGGAACGTTCTTCGAATGTCTTACAAACTGATTTCACCGTAAATAGTTGTGCCGAAGAATTCTGACCGACTCTAGACAAGATTTCATCAATCATGTCTCCGGGCAGGTCTCTTAAAATATTGGGTTGTCTATCCATTTTGTGTTTTTATACTGTAAAATAGACAAGAGTTAGATTCATAAAAAAATACTTATTAATACAAGAAATTTTTACATATATCATAAAGCATAAGCACACTATATTACATATATTACACCACACGAATACAACTATCTTATTCCGACTCGCTCGTTTCTTCTTCTTCGGTTTTGGTTCGTTTTGCCAAGTTTCTAGGGATATATGATGTTCCCCTAATACGAGCTGTCGTTTTCCACAACGGTTTAGAAAAACCTGGTGGTTTAGAGGTTCCCGGGTCATTGTTACAACTTAAGGGCTTCGGGGGTTGACGATACATATAAAGTTCATCGGGGTTGGAATTAGATTTCTCTATTTTTATGCCCTTTACCTTATTATTTTCTTTTGCCTTTTTAAATTCAGTTGGGGTAATTTCTATAACATCATCGGAATTCTCGTCGGAATCCGATTCATCGGGGAATTGGTAATCCTCCCAATATTTTGCTTCCTTGGCGGAAACACCATTGACCATAATTAACCTTGGTCGGTTGGTTAAGGATTTTCTTTTACTTAACCGTTTTATTATTTCCCCCACCGGTTCTATTTCCTCCTCCGGTTCCTCCTCTTCCAGTTCTGATTCTTCTTCCGGTTCTGATTCTTCTTCCGGTTCTTCTTCGGGAACTTGTGAATCAGTCCAATATATATTTGACTCTTCGTTATTATTAGGTGAGTCAATGGGATTTGTGCTAGAGGTAGACATCTATCACACAATATCAAACATGTTAAGAGATTAATATATCACATAATATATACATGTTAATAATATATAGTTTCCAACAAAAATGTTAAGCAATCATTTTTAAAGAAAACACGGTCGAAGTTCAGACTCACTAATGCATCCTAACAAACTCGATAAGACACACTAATGCAAATTTTTTGGTTCTCTAAGACCAACGCTCAGATACCAACTGAAATGTCCCGTTCTTATTGATTAAAAACGTTCCATATTAATTGATTTCGTTGCGAGGTTTTGACCTCTATATGAGACGTTTTTCAAAGACTGCATTTATTTTTAAAACAAACCATAACCTTTATTTCATAAATAAAGGTTTAAAAAGCTTTACGTAGATTATCAAATAATGATAATCTAAAATATCCTATTTACACACGACCATTACATAATGGTTTACAATACAAATATGTTACATCGAAATCAGTTTCTTGAATGCAATTTTTACACAATATCATACAAACATGGACTCCAAATCTTGTCCTTATTTTAGTATGCAACAGCGGAAGCTCTTAGTATTCACCTGAGAATAAACATGCTTTAAACGTCAACAAAAATGTTGGTGTGTTATAGGTTTAACCAATATATATCAAATCGTAACAATAGACCACAAGATTTCATATTTCAATACACATCCCATACATAGAGATAAAAATCATTCATATGGTGAACACCTGGTAACCGACATTAACAAGCTGCATATATAAGAATATCCCCATCATTCCGGGACACCCTTCGGATATGATATAAATTTCGAAGTACTAAAGCATCAGGTACTTTGGATGGGGTTTGTTAGGCCCAATAGATCTATCTTTAGGATTCACGTCAATTAGGGTGTCTGTTCCCTAATTCTTAGATTACCAGACTTAATAAAAAGGGGCATATTCGATTTTGATAATTCAACCATAGAATGTACTTTCACGTACTTGTGTCTATTTTGTAAATCATTTATAAAATCTGCATGTATTCTCATCCCAAAAATATTAGATTTTAAAAGTGGGACTATAACTCACTTTCATAGATTTTTACTTCGTCGGGAAGTAAGACTTGGCCACTGGTTGATTCACGAACCTATAACAATATATACATATATATCAAAGTATGTTCAAAATACATTTACAACACTTTTAATATATTTTGAAGTTTTAAGTTTATTAAGTCAGTTGTCCTCGTTAGTAACCTACAACTAGTTGTCCACAGTTAGATGTACAGAAATAAATTGATAAATATTATCTTGAATCAATCCACGACCCAGTGTATACGTATCTCAGTATTGATCACAACTCAAACTATATATATTTTGGAATCAACCTCAACCCTGTATAGCTAACTCCAACATTCACATATAGAGTGTCTATGGTTGTTCCGAAATATATATAGATGTGTCGACATGATAGGTCGAAACATTGTATACGTGTCTATGGTTCTCAAGATTACATAATATACAATACAAGTTGATTAAGTTATGGTTGGAATAGATTTGTTACCAATTTTCACGTAGCTAAAATGAGAAAAATTATCCAATTTTGTTTTACCCATAACTTCTTCATTTTAAATCCGTTTTGAGTGAATCAAATTGCTATGGCTTCATATTGAACTCTATTTTATGAATCTAAACAGAAAAAGTATAGGTTTATAGTCATAAAAATAAGTTACAAGTCATTTTTGTAAAGGTAGTCATTTCAGTCGAAAGAACGACGTCTAGATGACCATTTTAGAAAACATACTTCCACTTTGAGTTTAACCATAATTTTTGGATATAGTTTCATGTTCATAATAAAAATCATTTTCCCAGAATAAAAACTTTTAAATCAAAGTTTATCATAGTTTTTAATTAACTAACCTAAAACAGCCCGCGGTGTTACTACGACGGCGTAAATCCGGTTTTACGGTGTTTTTTGTGTTTCCAGGTTTTAAATCATTAAGTTAGCATATCATATAGATATAGAACATGTGTTTAGTTGATTTTAAAAGTCAAGTTATTGCGAACAAGTTTAAAATTAACTAAACTATGTTCTAGTGATTACAAGTTTAAACCTTCGAATAAGATAGCTTTATATGTATGAATAGAATGATGTTATGAACATCATTACTACCTCAAGTTCCTTGGATAAACCTACTGGAAATGAGAAAAATAGATCTAGCTTCAAAGGATCCTTGGATGGCTTGAAAGTTCTTGAAGCAGAATCATGACACGAAAACAATTTCAAGTAAGATTTCCACTCGAAATAAGATTGTTATAGTTATAGAAATTGAATTAAAGTTTGAATATTATTATTACCTTGTATTAGAAAGATAACCTACTGTAAGTAACAAAGGTTTCTTGATCTTGGATGATTACTTGGAATGGATTTAGAAAACTTGGAAGTAAACTTGCAATCTTGAAAGTATTCTTGATTTTATGAAACTAGAACTTTTGGAATTTATGAAGAACACTTAGAACTTGAAGATAGAACTTGAGAGAGAGATCAATTAGATGAAGAAAATTGAAGAATGAAAGTGTTTGTAGGTGTTTTTAGTCGTTGGTGTATGGATTAGATATAAAGGATATGTAGTTTTGTTTTCATGTAAATAAGTCATGAATGATTACTCATATTTTTGTAATTTTATGAGATATTTTATGCTAGTTGCCAAATGATGGTTCCCACATGTGTTAGGTGACTCACATGGGCTGCTAAGAGCTGATCATTGGAGTGTATATACCAATAGTACATACATCTAAAAGCTGTGTATTGTACGAGTACGAATACGGGTGCATACGAGTAGAATTGTTGATGAAACTGAACGAGGATGTAATTGTAAGCATTTTTGTTAAGTAGAAGTATTTTGATAAGTGTCTTGAAGTCTTTCAAAAGTGTATGAATACATATTAAAACACTACATGTATATACATTTTAACTGAGTCGTTAAGTCATCGTTAGTCGTTACATGTAAATGTTGTTTTGAAACCTTTAGGTTAACGATCTTGTTGAATGTTGTTAACCCATTATTTATTATAACAAATGAGATGTTAAATTGTTATATTATCATGATATTATGATATATAATATATCTTAGTATAATATATATACAGTTAAATGTCGTTACAACGATAATCGTTACATATGTCTCGTTTCGAAATCATTAAGTTAGTAGTCTTATTTTTACATATGTATTTCATTGTTAATACACTTAATAATATATTTACTTATCATTTAACATAATTAACCAAGTGTATCAATATCTTAATATGATTCATATGTACCTAGTAAGACGTTGTTATAACGATAATCGTTATATATATCGTTTTCGAGTTTCTTAAATTAATAGTCTCATTTTTATGTATATAACTCATTGTTAAAATACCTAATGAGATACATACTTATAATAAAATCATGTTAACTATATATATAACCATATATATGTCATCGTATAGTTTTTACAAGTTTTAACGTTCGTGAATCACCGGTCAACTTGGGTGGTCAATTGTCTATATGAAACCTATTTCAATTAATCAAGTCTTAACAAGTTTGATTGCTTAACATGTTGGAAACACTTAATCATGTAAATAATAATTTCATTTAATATATATATAAACATGGAAAAGTTCGGGTCACTACATATTCTACCAAGGTATCGACATTGCTACACGAAAAGACATCGACATAGCAGCTGGTGGTTCCATTATGGAGAAAACCGCAACTGAAGCTTACAAAATCATTGATAACACAGCCTCCCACTCGCATGAGTGGCACCAGGAAAAAGATATCTTTCGTTCATCTAAAGCAGCTAGAGCTGATTCTAGCCATGACTTTGATTCCGTTTCCGCAAAAATAGATGCTTTTGAAAGACGAATGGAAAAGATGAATAAAGATATTCACGCAATACGAATCAGTTGTGAGCAATGCGGTGGACCACACTTAACGAAATATTGTCACATTGAGCAAATGATGGAACAACGTGAGAATGTTTCCTACATGAACCAAAGGCCGGGAAATAATTATCAAAATAATTATCAACCGCCAAGGCCGAACTTTAATCGAAATCAAAACATTATTTACAATCCAAATGGACCCAACAATAACTCATATAACTAACAAGGTCTGAATAACCAACCAACCCAAAATAACACTTTCAATCAACAAAGACCTGGCTTATATAAACCACCACAACAAACTGAAGAGAAAAAGCCAAATCTGGAAGAAATGATGGCAAAGTTAATGGAATCTCAAACACAATTTATTACATCTCAAACCCAAATAAATGAGAGGTTTGATTAGTCATTAAGAACTCAACAAGCTTCCATTTTGAATCTAGAAAAACACGTAGGTACTCTTGCTAGCATGATGAGTGAGAGGGAACAAGGAAAACTACCGAGTGATACTAAAGTAAATCCTCGGAATGAGAATGTTAATATGGTATCAACAAATTCTGAAAAACCAGCTCCAGAAGATGGGAAGGTTTTAGATGTGAGTAACAATGAAGAAGTTACAACACCACCACCACCCGAGTATGTAAAGCCAGTGGTGGCACAATATAGACCACCCATCCCGTTTCCAAGAAAAGGAGTTGAGTATGAGCAAGTAATAGGTAATAAAGTTTGTGATACCTCTGGAAAGAAGAAGAAGAAGAATAAGAAAGTACAAGAAACAAAAATCGTAAAATTAAACCCTGTGAAGACAGTTCCGCCGAAACCTCCACCCAGGGTGGGTGATCCGGGTGAATTTATTGTTCCTTGTCTACTTAGTGATTGTGTCATGTATGATGCACTAGCAGATTTAGGTGCGAGTGTGAGTGTTATGCCTCTTTCATTATATAAGAGATTAGGAGTAGGTAAGTTAAGTCCAACGAAAATGAGTGTTCGACTCTTTGATCAAACCATTAGGTACCCAGTTGGAATTGCTGACAACCTACCCGTTCAAGTAGGTAATTTAACCTTTCTAGTCGAATTTATTGTCATTGACATAGAAGAGGACCCAAACATTCCTCTAATTTTAGGTCGACCATTCTTAGCATCCACCGGGGCATTATTTGATGTAAGAGAGGGTAGAATGACGCTTAGTGATGATGAAAAATCGATCACCTTTGTGAGTCGAAAGTCTGAATCTCCACCAACCAAAACCATTGAACCAACAAAAACGATTGGTAAGAACCATGTTGTTTTACCAACTCCAACGGTAGTGCTTAGCAATAATAAAATGCCTAAGTGTGGGGAAAATGAAGTAACACCTAATGATGACTTGATAACAAAGAACCCCGTTGTTGATACGAAATTAAATGACTCCGTTATTAATAGTTCAATGAAAAAACTTATTAAATGGATTCGCGATGCTAGAACCAAGGGGAACTTTAAGTTATGTAACCGGTTAGTATCCAATCTATCGCCTAAAGAAAAGGCGAAACTAGTTGAATTTGTGGATGTTACATAGGAATCCGACCAATGGCTTAAAGCAAAAGTCACAGATATAAAAGTTGATTATGGTCCAAGAGAAATTGACAATGAAGTTAATCACAAATTCGACACCACAGCTACCTAAGTGTGGGGAGATTCAAACGTTCTAAGAAGAAAATGCTATCTAGATTTAGTTGTTCTGTTCTCGTGCAGTTCCGAGAATGGAATCCGATTGGTCTTTTCCACTAGCAGACACTAAAGAACTAGTTTTCTCCCCCCATTCTAAATTTTTTGTTTTATAGGTTTTAATATGCATTTTTAAATTTAATTTTTGTGTGATTTGAAAAACAAATATTACTTTATTTCATTAAGTTTAAAAAAATGATTTCTAAAATTTATCGTAAGTTGAAGACTAAGTCATGGAACCGAAATTGCTTTACCCGAAGGCGGGGCGAAAAATTTTGTTATCATTATTTTTAATTTTATTGATCTAAAGTATACCAAAAAAATTAAAAAAACCCAAAAATCTTTTCTTTTAAAACAATCGCTTTAAAAACGTCAAATTTTAAATTTTGTCGAGGGACGGACTAGGTAAACATACCGAAACTACCTAAAGTAAAAGGAAACAAAATTTAAAAAAAAAATTATTCATTTAAATTGTTTTAATAAATAAAGGTTTTTAAAATATATATATATATATATATATATATATATATATATATATATATATATATATATATATATATATATATATATATATATATATATATATATATATATATATATATATATATATATGTTTGTAGTTTATCTTATGTACAAAACAGGGTAAAACAGCGTACTTTTAAAGACTGACATTAAGTTCAGCAAAAGCTACTAATTTTGACGACAAGACGTAAAATATCAAATGTGATATAAAATAATATGTTGCAAACTCGGTATTTTTAATCACTTTTCTACACTAATCACCCTCATGAATTTATAATTATAGTCTGATTTCATGCAAATGAGGGCATTGCATGATCTCAAGTGTAGGGAAGGGTTATAAATTCTCTCGGGTTTACACTTAGTTTAATTACCAAATTTTGTGAAAATTTGAAAAATTTTCAACTAAATGAATTCAAAATCATGTTTATACATATTTATGAACGATAAAACTAGGTTTTATTACCGAAATTATTGTTACCTCGGAGAGAACATAAATGGAGAAACAACCCAAAATGTTAGAATTCATTTAAAATAGAATAGAGGAGAATAAAAAGGCAAAGAAAATAAATAAATAAAAGCTAAGTGTGGGAAGAATTTACCAAGTTATTTAAAACACATATCACATATGTTTGTACAAGATTATTACAGGCACTTTTGTTTTGGACGATTTTAATCAGTTTTACCTAATTTACTGTAATATATTTAAAAGAAAGATGGATCTGCACGATGAATCAATTCAATCATTAAAAGGAAGTAAAGTCTTTCGAAAAAGACACGCGCTTCTTGATTTAGGTCAGGAAGTTGTCGTCCAGACCAGCTGTAGGTTGACGAAAAATCTAGAAAAGTCATCTTTAAAATCAGCAGGAAATCCACGGACCTCAGCATCAAACAGGGTCGCCAAGTGGTCAGACTTATCCTAACCATGAGAGGATCTGTCTCGTAAAATGGGGAGGGCGCCGTGCAAATTAGCTTGATAAGACTAATGAATCAGACTCCCAGAAAGGATAATCTCCTTAAAGATTAAAAATTAGCTTTTAAGCCTGATATTACTCAATCCTTGAGATTGACTTTAAAGATTGAGAATTACAAACTCATGGAATTCAATGATATCTAAACTCGAGCTTGAACGAGAAAATATTTTGATCAAATTAAAACAGATTTGTTTTCTGAAAACCTATTTTCAATGCGTTCATTACCATTGAATGTAAAATCCTAGGAATTCACCTAGAATTCATTAGGTCACCTGAACCAAATCGGGTGTCAACCGTAAGAACGGTGGTTGCATAGCATGGTCAAAGACAGGACCTTGTGCCAGACCGAAAAATTATAGGGTGATCTTTACTATTGCTCCTACAAAGGATAGTAATTGCATCCGACACGTTTTAGACCATGAACATTTGCATGTCATTAGACATTGCCTTAACAGTTGCTTGTTCAACGCTTTCCTTTACAACCGGACGGTAGTTTACCGAAAGGTAATATACGGAACAAGTATACTGGACGTGTGCTTTCCTAATACAAGGATTAGCAAGTGGGTGACACAAAACCATAAGTTTTGAGCTAAAATTTTCAAATCTGAAACCCACAAAACCCACAAACATTTTGCAAACACCGGTGAAGGGTTATTCTAGAAAACTTATCTAGGGTAAAATCTAGAATGAATTTTTCAAAAGATCGAATGTTTTCATAAAGATCCAATTTCCTTAAGGATCTAAATTTTATAAGTCATGTGGGACTGTAAACCACATCGTTACTATCATTGTTTATACCACCGTATCAAAATCGCTGATGTATAAAGTGTGAGAATAAAAAAGTGATTCAAGTGAAGTGTGATTTTATTTTAAGTTCTGTATTGCTTGAGGACAAGCAACGCTCAAGTGTGGGGATATTTGATAGTGCTCCAAATGAACATATATTTAGGCACAATATCCTTCCAATATGTAAAGCTTTTAGTTGCAATTGTTCTATTTTTATGTAATATTCGTTTAAATAAATAAGTGCGAAGACAAAAGAAGAAAACGACGATTTTAAGACACAAATGACCAAAAAGCTCAAAGGTACAAAGTACAATCCAAGTGGTTCAATTTATTGATAAGAAACGTCCAAAAATGATAAGAGTACAAGCCGCAAAACGCAAAGTACAAGATATTAAATAGTACGCAAGGGCGTTCGAAAATCCGGAACCGGGACCTGAGGCAACTATCAACGAACGACGCATCGGACTAAAAATTACAAGTCTACTATGCACAAGAATATAATATAATATTTAAATAATTATATAAATTATTTATATATTATATATATTTAAATAAAACGTCGACAAGCTAGAAACAAAAGAGATTGACCTGGATCCAGCTGGCCATGTGATCGCATGGCCTGGAAGAAGCATTTCCATGCGATCGCATGGCTTCAATTATGAGGCCACATCTATAAAAGCCAGCGAATTCGATGTATTTGATATATCTTTTTCTCTTCTCTTCATCTGTAACATATATATATATATATATATATATATATATATATATATATATATATATATATATATATATATATATATATATATATATATATATATATATATATATATATATATATATATATTTATAATTTTAATTTTAATTTAAGTTTAATAATAATTGGGTTATTGTAAGAAATGTTTTACGGGTTTTAAGTCGAAATTCTGTTCGTGCAACGCTACGCGATTAATCACCACTGTAAGCTATGTTTTTCCTTTTTAAATTAATGTCTCATAACTAAGTTATTATTATGCTTATTTGAGCCAAAGTAATCGTGATGTTAGACTAAATATTAAGACGGGGTTATTAGATTTTGTACCATAATTAAGGTTTGGACAAAAGACCGACACTTGTGGACATTGAGCTATGACTATTAATAGATAAGGGGTATTGTCTAATTGAGCAACAACTCATTGGAACCTGTCGAACTTATCTTCAAATTAGTTAATCTAATAATTATTAAAATGATTATGTATGTCCTATTTAGTGACGTTTATACGACATCTGTTACGATCATTTAATTAATTATTCGGGTTGGGTTATTGATTATTCATTCTCATCAAGTGGGTAAATTAATATTCATATTCACATCTTATTAAAACAGGGGTGGATTACATACAAGGATAATTGGTGTAATTGTTAACAAAGTATTAAAACCTTGGATTACACGCAGTCGATAACCTGCTGTAATTATTAACAAAGTATTAAAACCTTATTACAGCTCGAATCCCTAATTAGTTGGAATATTTGACTTCGAGAATAAGGTTAATTTGACGAGCATTTTATAATTATGACCGATGGACTATTATGGACAAAAAATCAAATAGGTATCAAATAATCCAGGACAAAGGACAATTGACCCGGGCAACAATTAATTAAAATCAAAACGTCAAACATCATGATTACGGAAGTTTAAATAAGCATAATACTTTTATTTCATATTTCATCGTACCTTTATTTACTGTCATTTTAATTACTGCAATTTACTTGATCACAATTTAAATTTTGTCATTTATATTATCGTCATTTATCTTTACGCTTAAAATATAAAATCGACAAACCGGTCATTAAACGGTAAAAACCCCCTTTTATAATAATATTACTATATATAATTATATATATTTTATATAAATATAGTTGTTAAAAATATAGCGTTAAACTTGGCTAGCTCCCTGTGGAACGAACCGGACTTACTAAAAACTACACTACCGTACGATTAGGTACACTGCCTAAAAGTGTTGTAGCAAGGTTTAGGTATATCCACTTTATAAATAAATAAATAACTTGTGTAAAATTGTATCGTATTTAATAGTATTTCCTAGTAAAATATAAGATATTTCGTATACACCTCGCAACACATCAGCTATATGATCCATTATGTATGCCATGATATGTACTATACTCGATGTTTCGTTAGTTTTGAGTTTGACGAGTCATTGTCAACATAATCCAGATGAAGTACATTGGATTGTTGTTAAGAATATTCTTTAGTATTTGCAGAGTACTAATGATATGTTCTTGGTTTACGGTGGTTTGGAAGAAGAGTTAAGTATTAAGTTTTATACTAATTCTAGTTTCCAAACTGATCAAGATGATTCTCGATCCAGTCACGTTATTTCTTTGTCATGATGGGCAAGACAGTTGATTGGAAGAGCTCTAGGCAGAGCACTATTGAACAACCTACAACAAAAGAAGAATACATTGTTGACTGAGAAGCTGCTCAGAAAGCTGTCTGGATAAGGAAGTTTGTTGTTATACTCAGAGTAGTACACAATATTTAATCTTCTATAATATGTACTGTGATAGTTCGAGTGTTAATATACTTTTGAAAGAATCACATGTATATAAAAGTATCTGGCACATTCTTCAAAAGTTTGACTACATTCATTAAGTCATTAAGAGGAATGATATTAGTATTCTTAAAGGTTCATACAAATGATAATGTGGCTGACCCGTTCATGAAGCACATGATGCAAAACAAGCATGATGATCATTCTAGTAATACTGGACTTCGTTATGCTGCTGATCTTTTTCATTTGTAATTTAGTATTTGGATATTTTTGGAACATTAAACAGTTTTATATTAATGAATTGATATATAGTTGGTATGATCGTTTTCATTTATATCATTGTGTTCTATATTAGCATTTTAATCCATGAATAATTGTTAATTATTCAAAATCTCCATAATCGGTCATGTTATGGGAATAACATGAATTAAGATTAATGTGAAATTTTGGTTATATTCATTAATGATGAATAGTTAACTTGTTGAGACCAAAATTCATATGTATTCATTGATGATGAATCTTGGAATGTCCCAACCATGAGATGTCACTACATGGATCGTAGTCAATAGTGAATCTTTTAGTGATTATGTCTTTGTGTCCTTAGACTTGAGATGCACGCCCATCTTGATGAGTGTAGCATTGTACTTTGATATGGTTAAACACTGTCCAGAATAAGGCTGTTATAAAGACCATTATTGGGTATAATGTAAAGCTCGTGATAGACACGTGTATGCAATATAGGATTTGTTCCTCTAAAATGTTTGGAGTTAGATACTTTTTGAACTCCTCGATGAATGAATAAGATATTTGTGTGGCCGCACCCAGATGTAATTATGATGATACTTAATTAATTTGGTGATCTAATTCGGTTTTAAGATCGAGAAACAAAATTGTTAAACAAATGAGAATGACCGATGATCCATATCTCAAGTTTAACTAAAGTATCTGAAACAAAAGGACGAATGACATTTAACACTTACTATAAACAGTTCTGAGAAACTACCTTCACATGAATTTAGGGACAATGACCTGTTGCTAGATGGTATCCATTGTTTTTATAGTTACTTGGTGTTGTACAATGCACAAGTGGGAGTCTGTAGGATTAATGTGCAAGATACAACATACAACTATATGGCTAAATTCATTTGAGCCTTCGGGATCACACATATATACACCTAGACGTCAAATGAAATATATATATATGATGTATATATATTGTTCAAGTAACAAAACAAGTTGAGAATAAATTAGAAAGGATTTTCACTTTACTTATAATATATTCTGTATCTTATTATGAACAAAAGTAAATCTCGTTTGATCGTTACGTTTAACTAATATGGAAATTTGATTTCATAAAGTTATGATTTAATAAATCTTGGTGGGGCCAAGAAATAAAATAATAAATACATTAGGCAACTTGTCAATATAATATAATATTTGCAATGTGCAATGTGCAATATGCAATAATATGTATATATATAGACACCTCCAGCATATATCTTTCGACAATTTTTACCATCAATATTTCTTCATGAGAGCAAAACACTATCAAGCTTCTTTTGGTTGTTTTCGATAATAAAAGATAACTTTACGGAGTAATCATTTGTTTTCATTAGATTAATCAAAGGTTGATTAATTGTTACTTGGGTTTGGACTAGCATCCATTGACAGTCGTTTGAAGTGTAGTGTGGACTATCCAAAGAGACGGTCATACTTTTGATCATAAGTTTCTCTCCGTCTCATCAATTTCTCCAAGAAAGGTATATCGTTAACTCCTCTTTTGTTTTATATTCATGATAATTATTATGGTGTAACTGGATCGTTGGGAAAGATTAATCGTGTGCATGTTTCATTAAATAAGTGAATATTTAATCTTGTAAAATTTTGTTCATAAAATAATAAAAGATTATTATTTTAACTATTCGCTGCGTTATTCTGAATTGTTAAAAGTACACACGATTTTCCATCAAACCAGACATCTTTCCAGAAAGATGTGGAAACACCACTCCCAACACTACGCGAAACCTCCATCTTCTCCATATATCGATTTGATTGTATTCGCCCATAAGAAGTTTCTTTCCGTTTTCAATCTCCACCACCATTTTGCTAATAAACTCAGATTTTTTGCTTGAATGCTACCGATTCCAAGGCCGCCTAATTTTTTGGAATCAAGAGCTTGATTCCACTTTACCCATGTAATAGAGTTATTATTTCTTGCATTCCACATAAACTTTCTCCGAATAGATTCAAGCAACTTAACCACACCACTAGAAGCTTTAAAGAGTGACAAAAAATATAGAGGTAAACTACCCAAAACCGATTTGGTGAGGGTGAGTCTACCTCCAACCGACAACAACCTTGCCTTTCAAGAATTTAGTTTTAATGTGAATTTATTTATTATACCCTCCCAAGCACTGATTTATTCATATGGAGACCAATCGGAATACCCAGGTATTCGAAAGGAAAAGACCCCGCTGAACAGTGAAACATGTGCGCCATTGTTGTTACATCCTCTTGTGCCACATTTACGCCATAAAATATACTTTTTACAAAGTTGATTTTCAGCCCACTTACCTCACCGAAACAGGTAACTAAATCAATCAGATTTTCAATGTCTGTTCTGGACCACTCCCCGAAAAATAGAGCATCATTAGTGTATTGCAAATGAGTCAAATCTACATTCCTATGTCCAACAGAGGCCCCTTTGTAATAATCTATCTATAGGTATAGTTTCTATTAAAAAGCATAACGATCAAGGATTGTCTCGAAAAAAAAGGCTCACTATATAAATGGTTACGTTATTGTAATAAGACAATTACATAAAGAGGCTTTAAAAAGATATAATTATTGATAGTTCTCCACTTCATTCAAAAATTTAGTTCTTTAATTATCAAACTTATCAATCTTCAATTTTATGCGACTAAGCCTGGTCTTTTATTAATATTCATTAAAATCATAAAACATGAGCTTATATGTTGGTGATTTTAGTGTCATCAGTCATTTTGTGTGATAAGGTGATTTACTTGAGACAAATGGATTTCGAGTTAGCTTTATAACAAGTTAGGAGAGTGTGGAGTACACAATTGTTTATGCTAACTAGAGTCATCTAATTGAAAGGTTGCGTTTGTTAGTTGATGTCTTTTTGGCCAAAAGACATAACTAATCATGAAATGGTGTGAACTTCTAATGAAATGATGTCTTGCCTTTTTATCCAAAAGGTATGACTTTTCATGGAAACTTTTATACCAGAAGATACATCTTTTCATGGTAACTTTTCATGCTCTATAAATAAAGATTATGTCTCATTTTCATGATGATGGAATTTTGAACATTCATAATATACAAAAACCTCTATGTTCTTGACTTCCAATTTTAATTGCCTATATTGGAGTTGTGGCTTTGCCTTATCTCGAATAAAGATTTCGTGTAACCCTAAGGCAATATATGTATAGGGTCGAAATACTTTATCGCGAAAGTGACTACACGATTCAAAGGTTTATCCGGACATTCAAACCCTATTAGCCAACATTATAGTCATATCGATGATGACATAGTGACAATATTTTCATAATAATTTTACAAATTTTACAATCTATATCAAACTGCAACTAGGTTTTCTCCCTTGCTATCATTTTTTTTTTTTAACTTATGGGGATTATATTGAAAAATTGAAACTAGCAAGATGCTAGACCCAACTATAACATAAACCTTGTCTCGCGATTTTAAAGAACCATTCCATGCAGTGATCCAAATCTTCCAATCAACCCAGATCGCTTACGAAGGCAAGCCACAATCCAACCAAATCCGAACCTTGCCCCAAACATCAGCAGACGAACTACACAAAAAAACCTTGCTCTAATGTTTCAATACCATACGAACATCGAGGACATCCAATTGCTTTGATCTCTATTCCACGATAACTAATGTTTAGCCTTGTAGGAAGCCTATCCAGTTTTGCACCAAGAGAACTAATGTTTCTTTCTTGTCTATAATCATTTGTGGACAGTTTTTTTTTTTTGATGAACAGTTTTGATACCATGTTATGAAATGAAGTGTCTTTTCTTATTATCAATATACAAAATACAGATATGTATAAATATAGATACATTAAACGCCTTAATGGGCTTATCTATTGTAAAGACCCGTCCTAATTCATAAGAACGAATACAATAACATTTGGTTACATCGCGAGGTACTTGACCTCTATATGATACATTTTACAAACATTGCATTCATTTTTAAAAGACAAACTTTCATTACATCGAATGTTGACGGCATGCATACCATTTCATAATATATCCAACTATAATTGACTTAATAATAATCTTGATGAACTCAACGACTCGAATGCAACGTCTTTCGAAATATGTCATGAATGACTCCAAGTAATATCTCTAAAATGAGCAAATGCACAGCGGAAGATTTCTTTCATACCTGAGAATAAACATGCTTTAAAGTGTCAACCAAAAGGTTGGTGAGTTCATTAGTTTAACATAAATAATCATTTCCATCATTTTAATAGACCAGAAGAATTTCATTTCCAGTTCTCATAAATATGCGTCCCATGCATAGAGACAAAAATCATTCATATGGTGAACACCTGGTAACTGACATTAACTAGATGCATATAAGAATATCCCCTATCATTCCGGGACATCCATCGGACATGATATAAAACAACATCCATCGTTAGGCCCAATAGATCTATCTTTAAGATTCGCGTCAATTAGTAGATCGGTTTACTAATTCTTAGGTTACCAAGCAAAAGGGGCATATTCGGCTTCAATCATTCAACCATATAATGTAGTTTCGATTACTTGTGTCTATTTCGTAAAATATTTATAAAAATTTTGCATGTATTCTCAGCCCAAAAATATAACGGGTAAAAAGGCAAATGAAACTCACAATACTGTATTTTGTAGTAAAAATACATATGACGATATTGAACAATGGAGGGTTGGCCTCGGATTCACGAACCTATATCATTTATATATATATATATATATATATATATATATATATATATATATATATATATATATATATATATATATATATATATATATATTAACACATATAATTGTAATCAAACAAATTTATATAAATATCTTTATTAATGATATCATTTTATATTAATAACTTGTATGTTTCATAAATGTATTCATTTCATGTACTTTAAAAAAAATATAGTTATATTATATGTATTAAGTATAGTTTCATATAACTAATAGTTACATGATAAAATAATATTAATGTTAAAAATAATAATAATAATGATAATAAAAATAATAATGATAATAATAATACTAATAATAATAATAACTTTACTACTAATGATAATAATAATAAGAGTAATAATAATAATAATAATAATAATAATAATAATAATAATAATAATAATAATAATAATAATAATAATAATAATAATAATAATAATAATAATAATAATAATAATAATAATAATAATAATAATAATAATAATAATAATAATAATAATAATAATAATAATAATAATAATAATAAGTAAACTACCTCAAAGAAGTAGCCCTTAAAAAAAATGCTCAAGTCCGGGTTTGAACCCGCGACGTCCCGCTAACCCAAAACAGTCCTAACCATTTCTCTGTCAGATGCTTTCTGATTTAATTCTCGGATTAGATCCTTTTAACCCATCTCCACTGTCTTCTTCTTCTTCTTCTTCTTCATCATTTGATTACTTCCTAACCTAAATCATCATCATCTAATATCTCACTGTATTCTCGTCCTTCCTTATCCATGATCATAATACCAATATCATTATCTATGTTATACGATCATCATAACAACTTTATGATCATAAACATCATCATCATTCAAAATACAATCTCCTATAACCATTATCATCATCTTTCATATTATTATACCATGATGATCAACTCACTATATCATCTTATATCCATTAACATCATTTTATCGTCTTCTTCACTGTATCATAATGATCCCATAGGAATTTCATCATCGTTGTTCATAATATTTATTTACAACCCGTCTTAAACATCTTCACAAGAACCATCATTGAATTATTACTATAATCACCATCTTATCTAACATCTAACATCTTATCTTTCATCTAACATCACCATCTTACTCGGTTATCATAATCATCAACCATATCGAATTAACATAATAATTAAAGCATTACGTTTATTATCTTAATTATAGTTATAATCAAAATTATCTTACGGTTGTATCATGATTATCATCATCATATACACATAACTCGCCTTCATCATTGTTATGCCTATACATCTTCAACATCATTCAACATGAAATATAAGCTGGATCACGGCCCAACAAAAATATAATAACCCTCGGCCCATTACCCTAATAGGATCACGGCCCAAATATTAGATTACTTAAGTCCACAGTTAAGTAATTATCCAGTCCAACATGTGTCATTCAACCCATAATGAAAACAGGAAAAAGAATAGCGTCCCTACTGGCATTCTTGATTTAGGTTATTCGAACAGGAACACAGGAACGGCATCATCCATGCATCATCATTGTGTCATCCTCCATTACACTAATTATAATAGAAGGTGTGCGTATTTTATTGTCTTTGTCTGGCTCCACAGAATTAATTATCAATTGCATTAAATCACCAAATTGCACAAGTTGTTAATACTTTTAGGTACCTGTCGGCTAAAGGAGAAAGAAAAGAAAAAAAATGCAACACCTTTGTCATTGTTATCCTATTCCATCATCATCATGAATGTAATCAGAAATCGAGTACAGTCAGACATAAGCTGCAGCAGTTTTTAAGGAGTGTGTGTAAGTATCTGTTGAACGGAGTAGGAACAAAACAGGAGAAAATAGCAACTGTAGCGGTGCTGCAGCGACATGGCTAGTGAAAAGAAAAGGGAAAGAAGAAAAGAAAAGAAAATAAAATGTATACATCTGGTGGCGGCTGTTTGAAGTAAAAAAAATAAATGCAGCAGCTTTAACTGTTTTGGTGTTGGTGATCGATTAGAACAGATAACAGTGTAGCGACCCGACAAAATTGTCATTGACGGCGCCGTCTACTTAGGTCCCGTTACATGATCATAAGTCTTTAAAACAACGTTTGACCAAAAGCATGTCGCATTCATTTCAAAAGTAGAGATGTTTCAAGGTTTACAAAATAGTTCGACAACTAGTTATATAACAAAGTTTAAAGTACAAATGAAACATATGCGACACAATTTGAAAGTAGTCAAAAGACGCTCCACGTATGCATATATACTCGACATCCAAACAAGTATCAAAAAGTAAGCGGAAGCATGTATCCTTAAGCATTCAAGGACCTGAGAAAACATAGAAGAATCTATCAACGAAAAATGTTAGTGAAATCATAGTCGTATGCATAAAGTATATTTGTATCACAAGGTTTAGTATAAATCGTTTATCAAGCGTATACATCTCAAAAGATGTGTTTGTATCACGAGCACCTAATTATCAAGCTTAACTGAATCTTACCTCTGCATAATAGTGTTAGAACCTACACTATACATCGAAAGTACGTTTCATTCATCTGAATGAGGGTTCGTCAAACCCGCATGGCCACACAACATAATTTCTCGCTTACACCCTACAAGTGTAACTAATGATAATTGGACTTGAGGATTTTCATTCTAACTCGTATGTATCTTTGCTTTCGTATAGTATTCAAAGTATCAAAGTATGAAAAGTATATATATACATGTGAAAAGTATATATAAGTATGTAATGTGTATGTTTTCTCATCCCACAATTTTAAAAGTATAAAAGTATTTGAAAAGTGGGGCTATGATCTCACCTTGAGTGTATGAATGTAAATTTACTTCAACAAGTAATGTGTGCAAGAATAATGCTAGTCTCGACCTAAACAAATTGGTTGTATCAATAACGATAGTCACGATTGGTCAAAGATGTTCAATTAGTCCTATGGCTCGTTACGACTCGATTATATAGCATATGAATCAAATTGTCAAGTTTCATGCAAGATCCAAGTATAGAATCATGTTAGAAAGATTGCATAATCATTCGGTTAAGTTTGACAAAAAGTCAAACTTTGGTCGGTCAAAGTCAATGAAAAAGTCAACGCGTTCGGGTCGGGTCCTGAACTATTTTTCTGTGCTAATTATTCATATATAAGCATGTTAGAACAAGTCTCATGTGAATCGGAGGTCCATAGCATGCCAAACATTTTACGTGAAATGGACCACGAAAACAAAACTTGGAACACGGCTTAGGTCGTGCCGCGACCCAGGATTGCCGCGCCGCGGCATTGGTCGTGTGCTGGTACCTGGTCAGTCTCAATTGTTCAAGTCCCAAATCAAAACTATTTCAAGCATAAATTACAAACCGCAATCACTTAGAACTCGCATCTTATATCGTTAGAAAGCTAATTTGACAAGGAACACAACTAAATATATTTCACCAACCGAAAACATTATTTTCAATAATCGACTTTTCAAATCAAATGATCAATCAATGCACACATTTAATGCTTCAATTTTTACAAGTGCACATTTATGATTCGGGCATTTAATGCATACATAGAACACGCCGTTTTGTAGATAATCAAGCATACAATACAACTAACTACTTACTAACAATAATTCATGGCATTCAATGCATCAAATATTCATTTCAAGCTTATCAAACCCTAACCCAAATTCACCAAAATCACTAATCAAGTTTATGGAGTTTTCTCAAGCAACCTACACATCAAATTGAAGCTAGTGATACTAGGAACACATTTAATACATGCATTTATAACATTTAACAACATTCAAGCAACCAAATCACCAAATCAAACACACCAAAGTTCATATTCAAGTTAGTTATTTCAAATAACGAAATCGAGCATATAAATCATATAATCATGTTAGACTTGAGCCATAGAAACTAATTAACAACTTTATAACTTAAAAACATCAAGAACACAAAATCTAGTGATTTCAGAAAGTTACCCAAATGTAATAAAATCGGTATGGAATCGAAGAGGAAGTTGCAAGGATTCCAAATATGTAATTTGTTTTGTCAAACACTTGCTAGATCATGAGTGGATGATGAGTTCTTTGTAATGGAGATTGAGAGGAATTTGAGAAGTATTGGAAGAAAAGGGAAAATGAAAATGGAAATTAATGAATGGTGGAGAAAGGGTGTTGACTAGTTGACCTAGTCACACCTTTGATCACTTTGAAACAATGGTCCCTCTAGTTTCATTCGGGTGCGTGAATTACCTAAACGAGATAATTTAAAACGCGTATTAACGGGAGATGTTATAAACATATAACGGAGTTTAAAAATAGTATAACGGAAAAGTAAACGGAAAAATGCGGGATGTTACAAACAGTAAGCAGTCTTTTAATAGGGTTTTGATGATTATGGATGGTGGTTCAAATGGGTTGCGTTTTGAAAAGAAATAGAAAGATAGTGTAGTCGTAGCTGGTTACCGAAATAGGAGGCGAATAGGAGAACTGAACAGCAGTGGATCCTGTTGTTTTGGCAGTTGTAAACATAACGGAAACAGGAATGAAAGTGTGCAGTAGAAGGTGACGTTTTTAAAGGGTTTAAGTGGTGGTTTACAATGGTCTTTTGGGGTGGTTTTTGGATTACAACTGAATCAGGAGATAGTTGCAGCAATAAACCCACTTTGTGAAGACCTAGAATCCATTGCAGCTTGTGGGTTTAATGAAGATTGTTTTTGATAAAAGTGGTGATGGTTTTGGTGGTTTGAGGGACGGTTGTTGGGAGATTGTGGTGATGGTTTGATCATGATAGAACCATGGTGGTGGTAATGGCTCGACGATGGGTTTGTGGCTTAGTTTTTCGACAACAAAATCATAATAATCGGTTGTAGCTTCGGTTGTTTAGGATGAAGCAAGGGTGGTTGCTATGTGTCGACAGAAAGAAAATAGAGAGAAAGAGTTTGTTTGGTTGGTGATTTCAAAGGTGGATCATATCCCTATGTACATGTATTTCTAATATAAAGATAGATAGTGATATATAAAGATAGATATAAATTGATAGATAGAGATAGGTAATAGAAAGTAAGCTAGTAAACATGTGCATCGTTTGAAAAACACGGAAGGAAATAATAATAATAATAATATTATAATAATAAACATATAAAGTGAAAGGAATTGATAACAGAAAGTCACAAGAAGGTCACAGTACATACATAGTAAAGCCATCAGGCTTTTGTTTTCTTATACAAGTTCAATGATTTCAGTTTTGATTGATATGCTTGTATTTATAATATGTATTAGGTTAGTGTAATATATAAAAGTTATTAGTTTAAATCATAAGTTTTGATTAAGCCTTGAAAGAACAGATTTAAAGACCCACAATCGTTAGATTTCAATAAACTTAAAGATCCTTTAGGTTCGTTTGATTATGTATATGAAAACTAGGTCTAACAATTTAAGTTAGGATGAGGTTTACCTATAAGATGAAATCGATTTCTAACAAGACGAAGGACGTACAAAATTCATGTTGGCTTCACTTGCTCCCCTCTTTCGAGGTTAAGTTTTGGGCGTTTTATAAGAGTGTAAATAATTATGTAGCAGGTTAGGTGATATAAACACTTTCATAATTGATGTTATTTGTGATATGTGAAATAGTTAAATCAGGAAAAGGAACGTAATAGTATGATGGTTAGTTTCACCAACTCTATTATCATTTAAACATACAATAATAATTATAGTATAAGTTGATTATTTTAGTTTAACTCCACAAGTTTGTCAAAATATAATCTCTAAGTTCGGAGGAGATTTAGAATAATTAGTTCTAGTATTTACACAACAATTAAATAATATTATCACACAATCATCATGACCGTCTTTGATCACAAAATAAGATGTCACCATTTTTCATTAACCTACTCTTTTCTTTTTCCTTTTTTTTATATATAATGAAAATGGGTGGTTCGTAAATTAAATCATATATTCATTTACATGTTATTTATTTATATATACAGTTAAATAATCAAACAAGTTATGACGTTCGTGAATCGTCGAAAATAGTCAAAGGTCAAATGATTTCATAAAATAGTTCAAACTTTTTGAGACTTAACATAACAGACTTTGCTTATCGTGTCGGAAACATATAAAGATTAAGTTTAAATTTGGTCAGAAATTTTCGGGTCATCACAGTACCTACCCGTTAAAGAAATTTCATCCCGAAATTTGATTGGGATGGTCATGTCTGACAATAAGTATGTTTTCATGACGCATACGATCTGGAAATTAGAGTTTTATCATCATTGAGTAATATGGATAAAACAATTTGATTTTGTGAAGAGTACGAGTGAAGCTATCACAAAAGATTGAAATACAGAAATAGAGATTCGTCTTAATTTTTGACGTTGTCTTGGTTGAATTCCGGAATTCAAGGGATTTAAAAGAAAATCTTGGAAATCTATAAGCTCTGATTCTTTGGGATTTATGGAAATTAAGATCTCTTTTGTTAAATGCGATCATCTGTCCCGATTACTTTATCTGGTATTTCCACTATAAATGAACTTCTTCCGTTCCATTATTTTCATCATTCCTATACTTTCATTCTTAATTCTTACTTATAAAAGATTGTGAAAATGCTTTATCCAGTTCTAATCCTTGATATTTTCCTAATTATCCTTTCTGTCATCATTCTTTTTAATCTTCCACCAGAAGAATCTGTTTACTTCTACTATTACCTTGAAGTGATTCTATTCTTAATTCTACCGTGTCTTTATATTGCTATTCGTATTAATATCCACTGCTTGTAATTTATCGGGCTTTATATTCTCCCTTATATTTCGGAGTCCTTGCTTTTGTCTTCTATAATCATTGTCATTCACAGTTAATGCTCTCTCATTTTTGCTGCGATTTATACCCCCTTTCTATTTCGGAGCTTCATGCTTTTGTTTTCTTTTCGCAAGTAATGGTCCAGAATTCGTAGGTATGAAGTTTCGAATTATCATAATATACAAGGTAGAAAGGAAAGGTAGTAGCACGATTTGATTTGTCAAATTACCAGAATATCCAGAAAGGACCGAATCATCAAGAAAATATTTTCTTGATATTTTTGAGGTTAAATAGAATACAAGAGTCGTGTAACATGGCACATGATGACGTTATGATCTGTGAATCATCAAGTTCCATTAGAAACTCAGCATGACTTACTGTAATATAATCACGTTGATCAAGTGTCATTATATTATACTAACTCATGCATCAATTTCCAACACTACTTCTAAATCACTCATAATTCAAACTCGAATTTTAAAGAAATTTAGAAACTAAAGTAGTTTCCTTTATGAAGTAATATAGATAGCACAAAGAGATAAATAATTTCGAACAAGGATATTTATGAAAATATCTTCAGAAATATCGAAGATATTTATGATGATATTTTGGAATTTCTAAGTTCGATGGTTGATGAAGAAAGATTTTCCGCAAGATTTTAACATGAGTACGGAGAAAGATATTCATTAAAGATTTCATCGGATCCAGAATTACCTGGTTTCTTTGAATATATGGTATGGTCTTTGTATTTGGCCTTGGTCTCCTTCATGGTTTGCTCAATCTGTTTTTCAGTACCAAATTTTCTATCGAATGTTCCTAACACTCCCTTCTTTATCATTAAACTTTTGGCCGTTTAGACCATCTACAATTTTTCTGTTTCCTCTGCATTTAATGCTCTGATATTTGAATCATCGGTTATCAATCCGAGGTGGTTTCAAGAGAATTGTGTTTTTAGATGATTAAACGCTGATGGTACTATGTTGGAATATAAAAGGTTCCCCGGTAACAATAAAAGAGCACGCATATATATCAAGGTTATAATAAGGTTGTTTCGAATGAAAAGTCGAAGTTGACTTGTTGGAGCTGTGACAAAATTGACTAATTTTGGAAAGGAATTGCAAAGTTATTTTCGGTAATAACAATGCCAAAAGAGTTAACACAGATACGTGTTTAACATTTACTCAGGTTCCGAGTGTTTTCAGGTGCATAACTATATGCATTAATCTTTTCTTCCGTAGTTGAAGTGCGGTTGATTCATTCTCTGGATTGAGGTGTTTTCAAGAATCATGAAAGGTTTGTACGCAGATTGTAATCGTCAAGATACAAATGAGGTTAAGATGAAATCAAGTGGCAAACTTGAAGAATTTTTTAGTTTCATATGTTATAATCAATATTTTAATTCATTTTAATTGTCCAATGTTGGTAGTCTACAGTTACTAGTCCACAGTTAGCAATTCAATAATTCATATATAATATTCGAATTAATTAATACGTATCGTGACCCGTGTACATGTCTCAGACTCGATCACAACTCAAAGTCTATATATTATTTAAGAATCAACCTCAACCCTGTATAGTGAACTCGATCATTACAGCATATAGAGTGTCTATGGTTATTCCAAATAATATATATAGATGCGTCGATATGATATGTCAAAACCTTGTATATGTGTCCCGATATTTAAAGTGCGTAAAATAAATAACAGAAATTAAATGACGATAAATAAAATTGCGAGAATATAAATTGCGATAAATAAATTGCGATAAATAAAATGTAATCAGTTAGCTAGGAACAGTTAGCGTGGATTATTAACAAAATTTTTCTCATAGTTAATTTGTTTGTTTCTAACAAATTTTATTTTGTCCAATGTTTTCTTCATTATGCCACTTGTTGGATTCTGATAGGTCAAAATTCAAATATGAAATTTGAATGAAAATGGTTATTCTGTGGTGAACGAATACGTATATCTGTGGATGTAAGTAGAATAGTAAATGATTGTTGAATCAGATTCAAAGAATGTACAGTGTAACTTATTAATGTGGAATCTAAATATTCCTCGGGTATTACCTACCCGTTAAAATATTTTCACCATTAACAGTTTGTACAATAAAACTTTTAATTACAATCTTTATGAAAACATATATGCATATATATTTTCTTCAGACGTAATCATGGATTTAATGAGTTAATGTGATATTAAACTCATCAGATTTACGGCTAGAACTAGAGTACATAATCTCTGAAATATTAGAGATTACATAATCGCCATGAAGGACGAAGATAGTTTATGTAGAACGATGATTATGCTTGAGGTATAGATTGCGAGGTTGAGACGTGTGATGATGTTGTTATTGTTGGTACTGGTTATGCTGCTGGTGTTGCTGATGGTGGTACTGTTGCTGTCAGTGCTACAAGTGTTGTTGGTGCTGAGGTTGGTGATGATGTTGGTGTAGTAAGTATAGCTTGTAGATTGATGTTATGCGAGTTGTATATAAAATAGCTATCTATTTTACTAGGAAATACTATTAATACGATACAATTTTACACAAAATATGACAAGTTTTAATTATTTATTTACAAATGGGATATACCTAAACCTTGCTACAACACTATAGGCAGTGTACCTAATCGTAGAGTAGTGTAGTTTTTAGTAAGTCCGGTTCGTTCCACAGGGAGACGGTTACACTATATTTTTATATAATTACATTTGTACAAAAATATATAAATATATATATATATATATATATATATATATATATATAATAATATATAAAAGGGGGGTTTACCGTTTAATGACCGGTTTGTCGATTTTATATTTTAAGCGAAGCGTAAAGTAAATGACGATATTTAACTAACAATATAAAATAAATAACAATAATTAAAATGACAATAAATAAAAGTACGAGGAAATATGAAATAAAATATATTATGCTTATTTAAACTTCCGTAATCATGATGTTTGACGTGTTGATTTTTAGTTTATTCCCATGGATTAATTATTCTTTGTCCTGGATTATTTAATATGCCCGTCTGGTTTTTGTCCATAACAGTCCATCAGTCATAAATATAAAGTGCGAGTGTCCTCGTCAAATTATCCTTATATCCGAAGTCAAATATTCCAACTAATTGGGGACTTAAACTGTAACAAGGTTTTAATACTTTGTTTAATAATTACACCAGAATATCGACTGCGTGTAATCCAAGGTTTAATACTTTGTTAACAATTGCGCCAAGTGTCCTTGTACATAATTTCACCCCTGTTTTAATAATTCCATAGACTATTAATCCATTACCGTGTCCGGTTAAATGAACGATTATTCGTACATATAAATATCCCGCCCATCGTGTCCGATCGAGGGTATATGGTCATTTATAGGGACGTTCAATTGTAAATCTTTATATTAAAATTAACAAACTATCATTTAGTTAAACAAATATAAAGCCCATTAATAGCCCATAGTCTAATTTCCACAAGTGTCGTTCTTTTGTCCAAACCCCAACTATGGTACAAAGCCCAATTACCCAATTTTAGATATTTTTAGCCCAACATCATGATTACTTCAGTTCAAATAAGCATAATAACAACTTAGTTACGAGACATTAATTTAAAAAGGGAGAACATAACTTACATTGATTATTTAACGCGTAGTGTTACACGGACAGAGTTCCGGCTTAAAAACCCGTAAATAACCGTTACATAACCCAAACTAACTAATATAAAACTACCCTATACTATATATATATATATATATATATATATATATATATATATATATATATATATATATATATATATATATATATATATATATATATATATATATATATATATATATATATATATATATATATATATATATATATATATATATATATATATATATATATTTATTTATTATTTATTACAGAGTATTATTATTATTTTTTTATGTTTTTTAAACTCGGCAGAATGCATGGCCTTTTATAGGCATTTCTGATTTTTGCAGCTCCGCGAGTTGCCGCATTTTAAGCCTACAAACTCCGCGAGTCGCGGAGTTTGAAAATCCAGCTCACACAATTTTGGAACCTTGCTTGTCGACATAATTTATATATAAATATAAAATATAAATAATTAATATAATTATTTATATATTATATTATATTCTTGTGCATAGTAGACTTGTAATTTTTGGTCCATTGCGTTGGGCGTTGATAGTTGGCTCGGGTACCGGTTCCGGATTTTCGTACGCCTTTTCGTATAATTTAATATCTTGTACTTTGCGTTCCGCAACTTGTACTTTTGTCATTTTTAGACGATTCTTATCAATAAGTTGAACCACTTGGATTGTATCTTGTACATTTGAGCTTTTTAGACGTTTTTGTCTTCAAATCGTCGTTTTCGCCTTTTGTCTTCGCACTTATTTAATATAAACGATTACAACTTAAAATAGAACAATTACAACTAAATAATTTACATATTGGGAGGATATTGCTACAAAATATATGTTCATTTGGAGCACTATCAAATATTCCCACACTTGAACGTTGCTTGTCCTCAAGCAATACATAACTTGAAATAATATAATACATCACACGAATCACTTCTTTATTCTTCACACTTTGTACATCAGTGATTTTGATTTGGCGGTATAAATAATGATAGTAACGATAGAACCATGGTTAAAGGTGGGTGTGTCATCCACAGTTGCTTCGGGTTTAGGTCAACGACACTTGCAATCAAATAGCCGATTTACTTTCGGTTTCCAAAGTAAAGTGCACATTTGAAAGGCGGTTTACAGTCCCACATGACTATGAAAATGTAGATCCTTAAGGAAATTGGATCTTTATGAAAACATTTGATCTTTTGAAAATTCAATCTAGCTTTTACCCTAGATAAGTTTTTCGGAATAACCCTTCACCGGTGTTTGCAAAATGATTTTTTGTGGGTTTTGTGGGTTTCAGATTTGAAAATTTTAGCTCAAAACTTATGGTTTTGTGTTACCCACTTGCTAACCTTGTATTATGAAAGCAACACGTCCAGTTTACTTGTCCTGTATATTACCTTTCGGTAAACTACCGTCCGGTTGTAAAGGAAAGCGATGAACAAGCAACTGTTAAGGCAATGTCCCGTGACTTGCTTTTGATTATGGTCTATAAACGTGTCGGATGCTAGTACTATCCTTTGTACGAGCAATAGTAAAGATCATCCTATGATTTTTCGGTCTTGCACAAGGTCCTGTCTCCGACCATGCTATGCAACCACCGTTCTTACGGTTGACACCCGATTTGGTTCCGGTGACCTAATGAATTCCAGGTGAATTCCTAGGATTTTACGTTCAATGGTAATGAACGCATTGAAAATAGGTTTTCAGAAAACAAATCGGTTTTAATTTTGATCAAAATATTTTCTCGTTCAAGCTCGAGTTTAGATATCATTGAATTCCATGAGTTTGTAATTCTCAATCTTTAAGGTCAATCTCAAGGATTGAGTAATATCAGGCTTAAAAGCTGATTTTTAATCTTTAAGGAGATTATCCTTTCTGGGGATCTGATTCATTAGTCTTATCAAGCTAATTTGCACGGTGCCCCCCATTGTACGAGATAAATCCTTCTCATGGTTAGGATAAATCTGACCACATGGCGACCCTGTTTGATGCTGAGGTCCGTAGATTTCCTGCTGATTTTAGTGATGACTTTTCTAGATTTTTCGTCAACCTACAGCTAGTCTGGACGACAACTTCTTGACCTAAATCAAGAAGCGCGTGTCTTTTTCGGAAGACTTTACTTCCTTTTAATGATGGAATTGATTCATCGTGTAGATCCATCTTTTCTTTTCTTTCATCGGGTAAAATAGTTAATTTAGTCCAAAACAAAAGCACCTGCAATAAACTTTACAGAAACATGTGCTACATAGTTTTTAATTGAATAACTAGGTACATTCTCCCCACACTTAGTTTCTTTCTTTACCTTTTTATTCTCCTTTATTCCATTTTAAATTAATTCAAGCGTTTTAGGGTGTTTCTCAATTTATGTCCTTTCCGAGCTAACGATAATTTCGGTATTAACACCTAGTTTTCACCGTTCATAAATATATATAAACATGATTTTAAATTCATTTAGTTGAAAATTTTTCAAATTTTCATAAAATTTGGCAAATAAACCAAGTATAAACCCGAGAGAATTTATAACCCTTCCCCACACTTGAGATCATGCAATGTCCTCATTTACATGAAATCAGACTCTAATTATAAATTCATGAGGGTGATTAGTGTAGAAAAGTGATTGAAAATACCCAGTTTGTAATTACAAAGCTCGTCGAATGATAGATGGCGCGCCTCATCGTTCATTCCTTCTTGTTTTATCACACATGCTTTTTTTCAAAAATGGCTGCTTTTCTGAACTGTTTACTAATATTTGAAAAAGCGTCTTTTACCCTAATCATGCATTTTTATTAACGAGTTATGCACTAACCCGAACCCCTAATTTAACGTTAAGTGGGGTTAGAATTCCCCACACTTAGCTGACGACATGTGAAGTCGGTACAATAAGTTCCACGAATTAGAATAGTGAGCCAGTTATTTACATCTCGGGTGGTGTATAATATATCAATGGGTTTAAAGTTTAGACTCTCCCGATCGTCACTACTTAATTTTTTTTAAGTGTAGCTTTTAGTAAATGGATATGTCTCTTTTCTGGTTCTTGGTCAAATGGATCGATATACATCGACATACATATTATAGGGCGGAAAATTCCTAACATTTCCTTCCGTTCATTCTCGGGATCAAAGGTTTCACCTCAATTACCCAATTGGGTGAAATTCGAGGTGTGATTATCTATTACAGCTCGTAGTTCATTTCCGATGGATGACTCGTCTATTGAGAATATTGGGTTGAAAGGTTGTGGAATGGTGAATTTCGGGATCAAAGCAAATTCTTCTTCATTAATGGTACTTATTGGTCTCACCATTTTGGTCTCGGGGGTAAAATTTTCAACGTTATCGTTTTCCCAAGAGTACCAATTTGTCACCCTTACTTCTTCTTCATCATCCATTGATGGATTGATGATTTCGTCGGTAGAGGCTAATGTGTCATTATGTTGTGAAATTGGTAAGACTGAATAAAAAGTATCATCGAGATAGTTGGTGATTTCGGAGCTCTCGAATTCATCAAAATTCGATGATATAAAATTTTCTTGCACAATACTCCTCAGATCAACAGGTGTGTAATCTGATAGTGTTTCAGCTTGCCGATTTACAAACTCTCTCATTTGTTCATTTTGAGCATCAAGTTCTTCGAGTTTGATTTTCATATAATCTAAAGAGTTTTCAGGCACATAATTTTCCTCGTCTTCTGGTTGTTGAGTTTGTATATATTCTTGTGAATAATCCCAATTAGAATTGTATTCCTCATAATCGTTCCATTCAGGTTCCATGGGTGCATAATTTTCCATAGGAACGTAATAATAACATTCCCATGTTGAGTGATAATCTCCACATATTTCACAACCAGTTATTGTTTCATCATTCGTGATCCAAGATTGACCGAATGAATTGTCATCAACACCTGTTTGAGAGTATTGATGAAATTGATTTCGAATGTCATAAAGAGTTTCTAAGATATTTTCGAGATTTTCCATAATGCGTTTATTACCAAATTTTAGCTACAATGTGGTGCATTTACTAATTATCCTATTAGTTATAAAATAAAATAAAAAAATTATATAAGTTATCAAATTAATAGACTTTTCTGCTTTTGCCCACGTTTCGAATAGCCAATAGATGCAGCAGGGAGCCAGAACCCTTTAAATCGGAAGCTCATAACTCAGCCACTAACAAATCCAACTATTACTACGAAGCAAAAAATTTGGATGTCTATCAATTTAACCGCTTAAAATAATTTTTCGTTGAAATTTTAAAGAAATTATAGAGAAGAAATAGAGAAAATTCTAAGTCCTAAAAACTAGATCGTCGAGAAATAAGAAAGAAAAAGAATACGCGTCGAAAAACGTCGAAAAATAAAAATAAGAAAGAAAAACGTCGAAACTTAAAAGTCTAAAAATTATATCTAAAAAGTTGCGCCTAAAGGTCTAAAGGTAAATGCAATTTTATTCAGAAAACGGCAATTACTTAAAGGCACTAAAATCTATTTAAAACTAAAGCGAAAAACGGCGTCGCAAAATTCCAAAGCGCCTAAATCTTAATCTAAAGAAAAAGCACTTAAGGGATTTTACGGCAAAGCCTAAGAATCTATACATATAAAATAACTACGGAAAAACTAATTTTAAAACTAATTGCGAACGAAAAATATACAAAATATTACGATTACACTGAATAAAAGGATACAAATTATAAAAAGTGATAAAATTACTTATTTTTATAAAAAATATTATTTTTATATTTTTATTTTTATATTTTATAAAAGTATTAATTTTTTATATATTAAAACTAAATATAATTAATTATAACTAATTAATTTAAAAACTTAAACTAAATAATAATAATAATAAAGTAATTAGAGTTAAATAATAATAATAATTAATAATACCCCGTAATTAATGCTTTTTAGGGTTTCCTTTGTGGCCTGACACGGCGGCTCCGCGAGTCGCGATGTCCCGTTCCAGAAAATATCCGCGAGTCGCGGAGGTTGAAAAACGTTTTTTTTTTTTAATTTTATATTGTTTTTCTAAAAATATATATAAATATATTTATACAAAAATAAATTAAAAATATAGCGTTTCGCCAATTTCCCCGGCAGCGGCGCCAAAAATACTTGATGTTATGCGAGGTGTATATGAAATAGCTATATATTTTACTAGGAAATACTATTAAATACGATACAATTTTAAACAAAATATGACAAGTTTTAATTATTTATTTACAAATGGGATATACCTAAACCTTGCTACAACACTATAGGCAGTGTACCTAATCGTAGAGTAGTGTAGTTTTTAGTAAGTCCGGTTCGTTCCACAGGGAGACGGTTACACTATATTTTTATATAATTATATTTGTACAAAAATATATAAATATATATATATATATATATATATAATAATATATAAAAGGGGGGTTTACCGTTTAATGACCGGTTTGTCGATTTTATATTTTAAGCGAAGCGTAAAGTAAATGACGATATTTAACTAACAATATAAAATAAATAACAATAATTAAAATGACAATAAATAAAAGTACGAGGAAATATGAAATAAAATATATTATGCTTATTTAAACTTCCGTAATCATGATGTTTGACGTGTTGATTTTTAGTTTATTCCCATGGGTTAATTGTTCTTTGTCCTGGATTATTTAATATGCCCGTCTGGTTTTTGTCCATAACAGTCCATCAGTCATAAATATAAAGTGCGAGTGTCCTCGTCAAATTATCCTTATATCCGAAGTCAAATATTCCAACTAATTGGGGACTTAAACTGTAACAAGGTTTTAATACTTTGTTTAATAATTACACCAGGATATCGACTGCATGTAATCCAAGGTTTAATACTTTGTTAACAATTACGCCAAGTGTCCTTGTACATAATTTCACCCCTGTTTTAATAATTCCATAGACTATTAATCCATTCCCGTGTCCGGTTAAATGAACGATTATTCGTACATATAAATATCCCACCCATCGTGTCCGATCGAGTGTATATGGTTATTTATAGGGATGTCCAATTGTAAATCTTTATATTAAAATTAACAAACTATCATTTAGTTAAACAAATATAAAGCCCATTAATAGCTCATAGTCTAATTTCCACAAGTGTCGTTCTTTTGTCCAAACCCCAATTATGGTACAAAGCCCAATTACCCAATTTTAGATATTTTTAGCCCAACATCATGATTACTTCGGTTCAAATAAGCATAATAACAACTTAGTTACGAGACATTAATTTAAAAAGGGAGAACATAACTTACATTGATTATTTAACGCGTAGTGTTACACGGACAGAGTTCCGGCTTAAAAACCCGTAAATAACCGTTACATAACCCAAACTAACTAATATAAAACTACCCTATACTATATATATATATTATATATATATTTATTTATTATTTATTACAGAGTATTATTATTATTTTTTTATGTTTTTTAAACTCGGCAGAATGCATGGCCTTTTATAGGCATTTCTGATTTTTGCAGCTCCGCGAGTTGCGGCATTTTAAGCCTGCAAACTCCGCTAGTCGCGGAGTTTGAAAATCCAGCTCACACAATTTTGGAACCTTGCTTGTCGACATAATTTATATATAAATATAAAATATAAATAATTAATATAATTATTTATATATTATATTATATTCTTATGCATAGTAAACTTGTAATTTTTGGTCCATTGCGTCGGGCGTTGATAGTTGGCTCGGGTACCGGTCCCGGATTTTCGAACGCCTTTTCGTATAATTTAATATCTTGTACTTTGCATTCCGCAACTTGTACTTTTGTCATTTTTAGACGTTTCTTATCAATAAGTTGAACCACTTGGATTGTATCTTGTACATTTGAGCTTTTTGGACGTTTTTGTCTTCAAATCGTCGTTTTCGCCTTTTGTCTTCGCACTTATTTAATATAAACGATTACAACTTAAAATAGAACAATTACAACTAAATAATTTACATTTTGGGAGGATATTGATACAAAATATATGTTCATTTGGAGCACTATCATAGATCATGCACCATTCTTGTCAGGGTTTCTATCTTACCCTCTATCATTTCTATCCATCCACTCATCTGATTCGATAGATCTTGATTATGAATTCCAAGTTCCCTAACTTCTTCTAATATTCCCCTTCGATTGGTATTCAGAAGTAGAGGTTGAATATTTTCTGAGATTGCAGTAATGCGACCTTCGAGGTGGAAAACTTTAGCAAGAAGGGTGAATACAGTGTTACGCATAGGTTCACCAGTGAGTACATCGTTTTCTCCGATGTTAGGAGGTAAGTTTGGTTCGCGGTAGGGCTCGCCTTCTTCATTTCTCCATCGAGTGAGTAAGTCTCGGACCCACCCCATCTCCTCTAGAAAGAAAAATAGCTAAACGGTGGAGACACTTCGGGTTCATAGACTTCGGAGTCAACTTCTATACGCATCTCGAAATTGCTTCCGAAACTAATGGAATCGAAGCTAGGTGTAGGATTCATCTCTTATGATCAGTTAGAGGATTTTCGATATGAAATAATTTTTGGTTATCGGATAATATTCTAATTATATAGAATATCTAATATAGTATAGAAGATCCCGTAGATTACAGAAGAAATTAAGGAAACGTGTCAGATAAAGTCTACAGTAACAGATACGCTAAGATATGGATTTGTCTATACACTATTCATGCAATCAATGTAGTAAGATGTGTCTAGACTAGGAATGATAAGCAGGTAATTTCCTAAGGATGATAAGTAGGTAATTTTTGACACGAAATGATAAGCAAAACTTTTGACATGCAGACACGGTCGAAGTACAGACTCATTAATGCATCCTAACAACTACTAGTTAGACACACTAATGCAAGACCTGGTTCGCTAAGACCACAGCTCTGATACCACATGTAAAGACCCATCCTAATCCATAAGAACGAATACAATAACATTTAGTTACATCGCGAGGTACTTGACCTCTATATGATACATTTTACAAACATTGCATTCGTTTTTAAAAGACAAACTTTCATTACATCGAATGTTGACGGCATGCATACCATTTCATAATATATCCAACTATAATTGACTTAATAATAATCTTAATGAACTCAACGACTCGAATGCAACGTCTTTCGAAATATGTCATGAATGACTCCAAGTAATATCTCTAAAATGAGCAAATGCACAGCGGAAGATTTCTTTCATACCTGAGAATAAACATGCTTTAAAGTGTCAACCAAAAGGTTGGTGAGTTCATTAGTTTAACATAAATAATCATTTTCATCATTTTAATAGACCACAAGAATTTCATTTCCAGTTCTCATAAATATGCGTCCCATGCATAGAGACAAAAATCATTCATATGGTGAACACCTGGTAATCGACATTAACTAGATGCAATCTGCGTTCAAACCTTTTATGATTCTTGAAAACACCTAAATCGAGAGGATGAACCAACCGCACTTCATTTACGAAAGAAAAGATTGATGTATATAGTTATGCACCTGAAAACAATCAGAACCTGAGTAAATGTTTAACACGTATATGTGCTAGCTCCTTTGGTGTTGTTACTACCGAAAATAACTTTAAAATTCTTCTTCAAATTAGCCAATTTTGTCACAGCTCCAGCAAGTCAACTTCGACCTTTCGTTTGAAACAACCTTATTATAACCTTGATATATATGCGTGCTATTTTATTGCTATCAGAGAACCTTTTATATTCCACTATATTACCATCAGCGTTTAATCATCTAAAAACACAATTCTCTTGAAACCACCTCGGATTGATAACCGATGATTCAGTTATGGTAGCATTAAATGCAGAGGAAACAACAAAATTGTAGATGGTCTAAATGGCCAAAAGTTTGATAATAAAGAATGGAATGTTGGGAACGCTCGATAGAAAAAAAATTGATACTGAAAAACGGATTATGCGAAACTATGAAGGAAGCCGTGGACAAATCACAAAGACTAAACTGCCTTCAAAGAATCCAAATGATTCAGTATCTGCTGAAGTCATTAACGAATACCTTACTCCTGACTCTAAACCATTACGGACAAATCTGCATCATCATCCTCTGATCTTAGATATTCCAAGATATCATCGTATTTTTCATTTTAAATATCCTCCATGTTTCTGAGGATATTTTCATAACCATTCTTATCTGAAATCATGAATCTCTTTGCATTATCAGTGTTACATCATATAAGAAACTGTTAGTTTCTATATTCTGTAAACCTTCAAATTTAAAATATGAACGTTTTGAAGTAGTGTTGGAAATTGATGCATGAGTTAGTATAATATAATGACATTTGATCAACGTGATTATATTACAGTAAGTCATGCTGAGTTTTTAATGAAACATGATGATTCACATACCATACCGTCATCATGTGCCATGTTACACGACTCTTATATTCTACCTAATCTCCAAACATATCGAGAACATATCTTCCTGATAGTTTATCTTTTCCGGATATTCTGGTAATTTGACAAATCAAATCGTGCTAATACGTTCCTCTCTGCTTAGAATATTATAGTCATTCGAAACTCTATACCTACGAATTTTGGACCATTATTCGCTTGACTTAAAGTCGGGAAAAGAAAACAAAAGTATGAATCTTCAAAATATAAAGGAAAATATAAAGCCAGACAACAATTACAAACCGTGTATGTCAATACATATTGCAACGTAAAGGCACGGGAGGATTAAAAACATAATAGTCCCAAGAGCGAAGTAGAAGTAAACGGATTCTTCCGGAGGAAATTGGAAAAGGAGGATGATTGTTGCGATAGTAAGGATAAGGACAAGGATCAGAACTGGATTAAGCATTCTCACAATCTTTTGAATTTGGGAATTGAGTATAGGAGTGATAAAAGTAATGGAACGGAAGAAGTTGATTTATAGCGAAATATCAGACGTAGCGAATCGAGGCAGATTCTGCATTTAATTAGAGAGATCTTAATTTCCTTATTCGCCGAAGAATTAAATCTTTTAGATTTCTAAGATTTTTTTTAAATCCCTTGAATTCCGAAAATTAGCCATGACTATATCACTGGTTAAGACGAACCTTCATTTACTCATTTCACTCTTTTGTGATAGCTTCACTCATACTCTCCAAGTAATCGAATTATCTTATCCATATTACTCAACAGTAATAAAACTCTATTTACTAGCCCATATTCGTCAGGAAAATATTTTTATTGTTAGCCATGACGGCCTCACTCAAATTTTGGGACGAAATTTCTTTAACGGGTAGGTACTGTGACGACCCAGAAATTTCTGACCAAATTTAAACTTTATTCGTATATGGTTTCGACATGATAAGCAAAGTCTATTTAAATTGAATCTCAAAAACTTTTGAACTTTATTCATGTATTCATCTTGACCTTTGACTATTCATGACGATTCACGAACAATTATGAGTAAATGAATATGTAAATACATTTATGGATATAAATATAAATATAAGTGTATATAACATTTTGAAACTAATAAAGTATACTTAATCATTTAGAATTAAAAATATAAAATAATAAAATAGATAAGTTACTATTATATAATATATATATATATATATATATATATATATATATATATATATATATATATATATATATATATATATATATATATATTATACATCATTCTAGATCTACATCATTCCAAGCATAGTCTTAACATAAGCATAATTATCTTTCCCTAACCCAATACTGATATCTTGGTCAACATTTCCCTGATCTGCATACTTCGGATATCCTTCCACTTTATTTACTTTTCCGCACTTAGGAGTTTTAGCTAAAATCAACTACTATCTTCTATCCAGGTAATTTAACTAAAAGACAATCTATGCATATGAATTTTATGTATAATTAAAATATTATATATCCAATGTATAAATAATAAATATTTAATAAAAGTTATTATATATGAATTTCATAATTAATTTGAAAATATAATTCGTATAGTAATATTATTATCATTACTTTAACTATTATTGTTAATATTAATATTTGTATTATTAATATTATTATTTCTGAGATAAGTTATATAAAATCTGATATGATTATATTATTATTATTAATATTATCATTAATAATATAATATTATTATAACTAATAGGATTATTATTATCATATTTTTTATTGTCATCATTATTATTAATTATTATTAAACTTAAACTTTTCCATTAATAACATTATCATACTTGTATTATTATTTTCATTTATTATTTTGATATTATTATTTAGTATTATTACTAATACAATTATTAGTGTTATTATTAGTATTTCAATATTATTATTAATAACTTTATTATTGTTATTGTTATTATTAGTATTAGTATATTATTATTAATAACAGAATCATTATTAATGTTTATGAATTATATATATATATATATATATATATATATATATATATATATATATATATATATATATATATATATATATATATATATAATCAATTATATAAACAGATATATATAAATACATATTTATAAATAAAAATATAGATATATATAGGAATAAATACATATACTGATATATATATATATATATATATATATATATATATATATATATATATATACAGATATATATTTATACAAATACAATTATATACATATATATATATATAAATAATTACGTAGTTAATTATAAGAGAATCAAAATCAGTTCCCTATCATAATCTAAACTGTTTGATTTGTCTCATAGAGTTAACAATCCGAATCAATTATCTCAAACGCAAACAAAATTTGTTAAGGGTCAATTTCACTTTTCTTAATTTCTTCTGACAGAATATTAAGTTGTCGAGTCAATCAAGCTTTATATTTTATTTTTATTTCTGTTCTTCTTTCTCTGATTAGAGATTCCTGGTCGATCATCATCACTAGATAACAAACTAATATACTGCTTCAAATATTCGATTCACAAGATGTTATCATCTATATATTGCAATGGTTTACAGCAACTCGAAAAGAAGAGAGAAAAAATGAAAACAGAAAAGAAAATCATTCAATACATTATTACTATTATCACTTACCATTACTATCACTCTTCTTCGCCATTCGACCACCTTCTTTAACCTTCAATATCCACTATTGCTTGTTGCTATATGAATCTGCTACTATGTTTGTTTCTGTTTCGATCCAACGTAAAACCCATTTTAACAAATCACAACAAACCACCTGCTCGTGACCACTACTCGTCTTTTCTGTCTATAATTCGATTGTGATCCCAAACATAATCACTTCACCTTTCCTTCTCCCACTTTTGTTACTATATAAAATGTTTACTTTCCTTTCGACTAAACGTTGTCCACCAATCTATCCGATCACCTACTGTATTTGATGAACTCGTTTTCCTATGTCTTGTACCATCCCCACTGTAATGACCCGGAAATTTCCGATCAAATTTAAACCTCAATCTCTATATATTTCCGACACGATAAGCAAAATCTGTAATATTAAGTCTAGAAAGTTTGAAATCTATATTCGGATAATCAGTTACCCTTTGACCAAGTCTAACGATTCACGAACATTGTGTGTAAATAAATATGTATATATAATAGTGTATAAATATTCAATTATATATATATATATATATATATATATATATATATATATATATATATATATATATATATATATATATATATATATATATTGCATAAGTGATAAATTGTAACATTATATACAAATTAAAACATAGTTATTAATATTATTATTAATACCTTATTATGATTAAAAATAAATATTAATATCAGTATTAATAATATTATTATATAACATCTAAATATAAAATTTGATACATCTAATTTATTGTATCACTATTAATATCATTGTTATCATTATCATTATTAAAATCATTATTAGATAATTAAAAGAAAAATTATAATTTAAATTATTATTATGAGTGTTATTAAAATTATTACAAATATCACTAAGAATAATTATTTATAAATTTCATTATTATTATAAATAATATAAATTAGTATCATGAATGATATTATTATTATTATTTCCAAAATTAATATCATTAATATTAATTATTAATCTTATAAGTATTACAAATATAGTTATTATTGATATTTTTAATAATATTAGTATTATTATTATTATTATTATTATTATTATTATTATTATTATTATTATTATTATTATTATTATTATTATTATTATTATTATTAGTCATTAATTATTAATTATACAAATATACATACAGGTATATATAATCCAGATAATTACTTAAATAAATATCTAATATTTATATATATAAACATTAGACTAATTATAAAATTATGTAAATATAAATACTGTTAAATTACACGATATATCATTATCAGTAAAAAAAAATTTTCCTTCCTGATCCCTGTTCTGCTCGTGATTTCTTATCGATGGAATCCCCTTTATAATGAAATCGATTACATCAGGTTTGAGGCAAATAAAACATTCAAATCCTTTAACTATTTCTATCAACTGCAAACTTCTTTTACAGGATCAATTATTGTTTTTTTAACCGATAACCTGTGTTCTTGACCCTTTTATTCTATGTTACGAATTCGACTATCATTTAAAAATGTGTAAGTGCAGTTATGTTAGAAATGGATTACTAAAACGATCTGCAGAGTCTCAGGCTACAATTTTTACTATCGAATTCGAATTTTGGAAGTCAAATTAAATTTAAAAAGTCAAACAGTCGTGTTTATTGTAAAATTCGGATTCAATTTTATGTTTCATAATAAATCGATGATGGTAGGAGTTTCTAGGAAGGATTTGCAAAATAATTCATGTAGGAAACTTCTTCTAAAACGATCTAAAATTTTAAATCAAATATTGGGTTCAAAGTGGCTTTATCGAAGCAGATACATCCGTTTTATTTTTTTTCTGTTACATCGATTCATATGATCCAATTTAGGTCATTTATGTCTCTGTTAACAGACCTAAAACAAATTTTAAAGTCGTTTATATGTGACAATTTAATTTCTGTTGATTTGAGAATTATGAAGATGAAGTAGAAGAGGGAAAACTGGTAACCCAGAATAAATACAAATGGGCTGTAATATTAATCAGATAAACAAGCGACAGATCAATGGTTAGAGTGTTGTCGGGTATGCGAGGGGTCACGGGTTCGAGTCCTGCAATGGCCTATTCTTTTTAGAACTTAATTATAAGGTAGTTATCTTATTATTTTTATTATTACTATCATTTCCTTATTATAATTTTCATTAAAAATTAACACTTATTTATAATTATTAGTAATATTATTATTTCTATTAATAATAACATTTGTATTATTATTATTAGCGTTATTATTATTACTAAAAGTTTCATTTTTAGAATTACCCTTTAAACATTAATATTATTAATATGATTATTAAAGATTTTTATTAAAAACGATTATTATTACAATCATTATTATTATAATTAGTATTAAAATTATTAGTACTATCATTATACATATTCTAAATATTATTATAACTATTATCTTGCAAACAAAAGATTATCTGTATAAAAATATATTTAAAATATATAAAATAAATATAAAATGAAAAATATAAGTTAATAATATAAATTCTATATCACTAAGAATATACGAATATTTGTTCAAATACAATTATATGTATTAATATAAATATATAATTATAGGTTCGTGAATCCAAGGCCAACCTTATACGTGTTCAAGGATGTTATATGTATTTTTACTACAAAATACAGTATGGTGAGTATATAGTCCCTTTTAAACTCTAAATATTTTGAGATGAGAATACATGCATTTTATGATTTACGTTATGGACACAAGTGATCAAAAATAAATTCTATGTTGAGTTGTACCATGGCATATTTCTTTATAATTGGTAGCTAATATTTACATGAGGAATGTAAACGCGAATCCTGTTGATAGATCTATCGGGCCTGACAACCCCAACCGGGCTGGACGACCAGTTTTAAACGGTTGCACAGTACTTCGTTTCTGTATACTACACTTGGTACGGTGTGGTGATTATTTAAGAATATGCTGCGATGATTTAAATGTTAAGTATGGTTACCAAGTGCTCAACTACTTTTACATACACTTGCGAGTGTATTATGTTTATCTATATAAAATCTTGTGGTCCATAGTTATAACGCTGCTAGCAACAAAACCTATATATATCACCAACTTTATGTTGACATTTTAAAGCATGTTATTCTCAGGTACGAATTAAGTCTTCCGCTGTGCATTTGCTCATGTTAAGGACATTACTTGGAGTCGATCATCGTAATGTTATCAACTATTGTAAATCATTTATAATCGATATGGACGTCGTCCAGATGGATTAGTAGCGGTCCTTTCAGTTGGTATCAGAGCGGTGGTCTTAGCTAACCAGGTCTTGCATTAGTGTGTCTGACTAGTAGTTGTTAGGATACATTAATGAGTCTGGACTTCGACCGTGTCTGTATGTCAAAAGTTTTGCTTATCATTTCTAGTCGGAAATCATTTGCTCATCATCCTTAGGAAATTGTCTACTTATCATCTTAAGTCTAGACACGTCTTACTGCATTTACTGCATTGATAGTGTATGGACAAAATTTATATCTTAGCGTATCTGATACTTCATATCTTAGCGCATCTGTAGATTTGCCTGACATATGCCGTAAATTCCTCCGTAGTCTACGAAATCTTTAGGACTATATATATAGATATTCTATATAGTTAGAATATCATCCGATATTTAAAAATCATTTCACATCGAAGATCCCTTCTGAAATGTCCCGTTCTTATTGATTAAAAACGTTCCATATTAATTGATTTCGTTGCGAGGTTTTGACCTCTATATGAGACGTTATTCAAAGACTGCATTCATTTTTAAAACAAACCATAACCTTTATTTCATAAATAAAGGTTTAAAAAGCTTTACGTAGATTATCAAATAATGATAATCTAAAATATCCTGTTTACACACGACCATTACATAATGGTTTACAATACAAATATGTTACATCGAAATCAGTTTCTTGAATGCAGTTTTTACACAATATCATACAAACATGGACTCCAAATCTTATCCTTATTTTAGTATGCAACAGCGGAAGCTCTTAGTATTCACCTGAGAATAAACATGCTTTAAACGTCAACAAAAATGTTGGTGAGTTATAGGTTTAACCTATATATATCAAATCGTAACAATAGACCACAAGATTTCATATTTCAATACACATCCCATACATAGAGATAAAAATCATTCATATGGTGAACACCTGGTAACCGACATTAACAAGATGCATATATATAAGAATATCCCCATCATTCCGGGACACCCTTCGGATATGATATAAATTTCGAAGTACTAAAGCATCCGGTACTTTGGATGGGGTTTGTTAAGCCCAATAGATCTATCTTTAGGATTCGCGTCAATTAGGGTGTCTGTTCCCTAATTCTTAGATTACCAGACTTAATAAAAAGGGGCATATTCGATTTCGATAATTCAACCATAGAATGTAGTTTCACGTACTTGTGTCTATTTTGTAAATCATTTACAAAACCTGCATGTATTCTCATCCCAAAAATATTAGATTTTAAAAGTGGGACTATAACTCACTTTCACAGATTTTTACTTCGTCGGGAAGTAAGACTTGGCCACTGGTTGATTCACGAACCTATAACAATATATACATATATATCAAAGTATGTTTAAAATATATTTACAACACTTTTAATATATTTTGATGTTTTAAGTTTATTAAGTCAGCTGTCCTCGTTAGTAACCTACAACTAGTTGTCCACAGTTAGATGTACAGAAATAAATCGATAAATATTATCTTGAATCAATCCACGACCCAGTGTATACGTATCTCAGTATTGATCACAACTCAAACTATATATATTTTGGAATCAACCTCAACCCTGTATAGCTAACTCCAACATTCACATATAGAGTGTCTATGGTTGTTCCGAAATATATATAGATGTGTCGACATGATAGGTCGAAACATTGTATACGTGTCTATGGTATCTCAAGATTACATAATATACAATACAAGTTGATTAAGTTATGGTTGGAGTAGATTTGTTACCAATTTTCACGTAGCTAAAATGAGAAAAATTATTCAATCTTGTTTTACCCATAACTTCTTCATTTTAAATCCGTTTTGAGTGAATCAAATTGCTATGGTTTCATATTGAACTCTATTTTATGAATCTAAACAGAAAAGTATAGGTTTATAGTCGGAAAAATAAGTTACAAGTCGTTTTTGTAAAGGTAGTCATTTCAGTCGAAAGAACGACGTCTAGATGACCATTTTAGAAAACATACTTCCACTTTGAGTTTAACCATAATTTTTGGATATAGTTTCATGTTCATAATAAAAATCATTTTCTCAGAATAACAACTTTTAAATCAAAGTTTATCATAGTTTTTAATTAACTAACCCAAAACAGCCCGCGGTGTTACTACGATGGCGTAAATCCGGTTTTACGGTGTTTTTCGTGTTTCCAGGTTTTAAATCATTAAGTTAGCATATCATATAGATATAGAACATGTGTGTAGTTAATTTTAAAAGTCAAGTTAGAAGGATTAACTTTTGTTTGCGAACAAGTTTAGAATTAACTAAACTATGTTCTAGTGATTACGAGTTTAAACCTTCGAATAAGATAGTTTTATATATATGAATCGAATGATGTTATGAACATCATTACTACCTCAAGTTTAGTAGGTAAACCTACTGGAAGTGACAAGAAATGATCTAGCTTCAAAGGATCTTGGATGGCTTGAAAGTTCTTGAAGTAGGATCATGACACAAAACAAGTTCAAGTAAGATTTTTACTCGAATTAAGATAGTTTATAGTTATAGAAATTGAATCAAAGTTTGAATATGAATATTACCTTGAATAAGAAAGATAACCTACTGTATATAACAAAGGTTTCTTGATCTTAGATGATTACTTGGAATGGATTAGAAAGCTTGGAAGTAAATTAGTAAACTTGAAGGGATTTTTGAAGTGTTCTTGAAGTGTTCTTCCTATGATGATTATAGCTTGATTATTGAAGTGATTTTTGATGAAGATGATGATTAACTACTGGAAAAATACGTTCATAATAGTGTGTGTGTGTGTGTGTGTGTTGAGAGAGAATTAGAAAGAGAATTGGAAAGTGAATGATGAGTGGTAATTGGTGAGTGGTGAGTGGGGTTAAAAGGAGTTCTAGTTAGTTAACTAGCTCATGGTAGAAGTTAAAATTGATTAGTCATACATGACATAATCAAGAGTGGAATCCCATGCTAGTTCCTATTGGTATATACTCATAGTAAGTACGTTTTGAAGCTGTGTATAATACGGGTAAGAATACGACTAGAATTCTTGATGAAAGAAAAGAATGGAAAAGTAACTGTAACCATTTTCATTAAGTATAAGTGTTTTGATATATGTCTTGAAGTCTTCCAAAAGTATTTTAATACATCTAAATACACTACATGTATATACATTTTAACTGAGTCGTTAAGTCATCGTTAGTCGTTACATGTAAGTGTTGTTTTGAAACCTTTAAGTTAACGATCTCAATTAATGTTGTTAACCCATTGTTTATTATATCTAATGAGATGTTAAATTATTATATTATCATGATATTATGATATATTAATATATCTTAATATGATATATATACATTTAAATGCCGTTACAACGATAATCGTTACATATATGTCTCGTTTCGAAATCCTTAAGTTAGTAGTCTTGTTTATATGTATATAACTCATTGTTAATATACTTATGGAGATACTTACTTATCATAATATCATGTTAACCATATGTATATCCATATATATATCGTCATGTCGTTTTTACAAGTTTTAACGTTCGTGAATCGCCGGTCAACTTGGGTGGTCAATTGTCGATATGAAACATATTTCAATTAATCAAGTCTTAACAAGTTTGATTGCTTAACATGTTGGAAACATTTAATCATGTAAATATCAATCTCAATTAATATATATAAACATGGAAAAGTTCGGGTCACTACAGTACCTACCCGTTAAATAAATTTCGTCCCGAAATTTTAAGCTGTTGAAGGTGTTGACGAATCTTCTGGAAATAGATGCGGGTATTTCTTCTTCATCTGATCTTCACGCTCCCAGGTGAACTCGGGTCCTCTACGAGCATTCCATCGAACCTTAACAATTGGTATCTTGTTTTGCTTAAGTCTTTTAACCTCACGATCCATTATTTCGACGGGTTCTTCGATGAATTGGAGTTTTTCGTTGATTTGGATTTCATCTAACGGAATAGTGAGATCTTCTTTAGCAAAACATTTCTTCAAATTCGAGACGTGGAAAGTGTTATGTACAGCTGCGAGTTGTTGAGGTAACTCAAGTCGGTAAGCTACTGGTCCGACACGATCAATAATCTTGAATGGTCCAATATACCTTGGATTTAATTTCCCTCGTTTACCAAATCGAACAACGCCTTTCCAAGGTGCAACTTTAAGCATGACCATCTCTCCAATTTCAAATTCTATATCTTTTCTTTTAATGTCAGCGTAGCTCTTTTGTCGACTTTGGGCAGTTTTCAACCGTTGTTGAATTTGGATGATCTTCTCGGTAGTTTCTTGTATAATCTCCGGACCCGTAATCTGTCTATCCCCCACTTCACTCCAACAAATCGGAGACCTGCACTTTCTACCATAAAGTGCTTCAAACGGCGCCATCTCAATGCTTGAATGGTAGCTGTTGTTGTAGGAAAATTCTGCTAATGGTAGATGTCGATCCCAACTGTTTCCGAAATTAATAACACATGCTCGTAGCATGTCTTCAAGCGTTTGTATCGTCCTTTCGCTCTGCCCATCAGTTTGTGGATGATAGGCAGTACTCATGTCTAGACGAGTTCCTAATGCTTGCTGTAATGTCTGCCAGAATCTTGAAATAAATCTGTCATCCCTATCAGAGATAATAGAGATTGGTATTCCATGTCTGGAGACGACTTCCTTCAAATACAGTCGTGCTAACTTCTCCATCTTGTCATCTTCTCTTATTGGCAGGAAATGTGCTGATTTGGTGAGACGATCAACTATTACCCAAATAGTATCAAAACCACTTGCAGTCCTTGGCAATTTAGTGATGAAATCCATGGTAATGTTTTCCCATTTCCATTCCGGGATTTCGGATTGTTGTAGTAGACCTGATGGTTTCTGATGCTCAGCTTTGACCTTAGAACACGTCAAATATTCTCCTGCGTATTTAGCAACATCGGCTTTCATACCTGGCCACCAAAAATATTTCCTGAGATCCTTGTACATCTTCCTCGTTCCAGGATGTATTGAGTATCTGGTTTTATGAGCTTCTCTAAGTACCATTTCTCTCATATCTCCAAATTTTGGTACCCAAATCCTTTCAGCCCTATACCGGGTTCCGTCTTCCCGAATATTAAGATGTTTCTCCGATCCTTTGGGTATTTCATCCTTTAAATTTCCCTCTTTTAAAACTCCTTGTTGCGCCTCCTTTATTTGAGTAGTAAGGTTATTATGAATCATTATATTCATAGATTTTACTCGAATGGGTTCTCTGTCCTTCCTGCTCAAGGCATCGGCTACCACATTTGCCTTCCCCGGGTGGTAACGAATCTCAAAGTCGTAATCATTCAATAATTCAATCCATCTACGCTGCCTCATATTCAGTTGTTTCTGATTAAATATGTGTTGAAGACTTTTGTGGTCGGTATATATAATACTTTTGACCCCATATAAGTAGTGCCTCCAAGTCTTTAATGCAAAAACAATCGCGCCTAATTCCGAATCATGCGTCGTATAATTTTGTTCGTGAATCTTCAATTGTCTAGACGCATAAGTAATCACCTTCGTTCGTTGCATTAATACACAACCGAGACCTTGCTTTGATGCGTCACAATAAATCACAAAATCATCATTCCCTTCAGGCAATGACAATATAGGTGCCGTAGTTAGCTTTTTCTTCAATAACTGAAACGCTTTCTCTTGTTCATCATTCCATTCAAATTTCTTCCCTTTATGCGTTAATGCAGTCAAGGGTTTTGCTATTCTGGAAAAGTCTTGGATGAACCTTCTGTAGTAACCAGCTAGTCCTAAAAACTGGCGTATGTGTTTCAGAGTTTTCGGGGTTTCCCACTTTTCAACAGTTTCTATCTTTGCCGGATCCACCTTAATACCTTCTTTGTTCACTATGTGACCGAGGAATTGAACTTCTTCCAACCAAAATGCACACTTTGAAAACTTAGCGTACAATTCTTCCTTCCTCAATACTTCTAACACCTTTCTCAAATGTTCACCGTGTTCTTGGTCATTCTTTGAGTAAATAAGTATGTCATCAATGAAAACAATGACAAACTTGTCAAGGTATGGTCCACACACTCGGTTCATAAGGTCCATGAACACAGCTGGTGCATTAGTTAAACCAAACGGCATGACCATAAACTCGTAATGACCGTAACGTGTTCTGAAAGCAGTCTTTGGAATATCATCTTCTTTCACCCGCATTTGATGATACCCGGAACGTAAGTCAATCTTTGAATAAATAGACGAGCCTTGTAGTTGATCAAATAAGTCGTCGATTCTCGGTAGTGGGTAGCGGTTCTTGATGGTAAGTTTGTTCAACTCTCGGTAGTCGATACACAACCTGATTGTACCATCTTTCTTCTTGACAAACAAAACAGGAGCTCCCCACGGTGATGTACTTGGTCGAATGAAACCACGCTCTAAAAGTTCTTGTAATTGGCTTTGCAGTTCTTTCATCTCGCTGGGTGCGAGTCTGTAAGGAGCACGAGCTATTGGTGCAGCTCCTGGTACAAGATCTATTTGAAATTCAACGGATCGCTGTGGGGGTAATCCCGGTAATTCTTTCGGAAATACATCGGGAAATTCTTTTGCAATGGGAACATCATTGATGCTCTTTTCTTCAGTTTGTACTTTCTCGACGTGTGCTAGAACAGCATAGCAACCTTTTCTTATTAGTTTTTGTGCCTTCAAATTACTAATAATATGTAGCTTCGTGTTGCCCTTTTCTCCGTACACCATTAAGGGTTTTCCTTTTTCTTGTATAATGCGAATTGCATTTTTGTAACAAACGATCTCTGCTTTCACTTCTTTCAACCAGTCCATACCGATTATCACATCAAAACTCCCTAACTCTACTGGTATCAAATCAATCTTAAATGTTTCACTAAGCAGTTTAATTTCTCGATTCTGACATATATTATCTGCTGAAATTAATTTACCATTTGCTAATTCGAGTAAAAATTTACTATCCAAAGGCGTCAATGGACAACTTAATTTAGCACAAAAATCTCTACTCATATAGCTTCTATCCGCACCCGAATCAAATAAAACGTAAGCAGATTTATGGTCAATAAGAAACGTACCCGTAACAAGCTCCGGGTCTTCCTGTGCCTCTGCCGCATTAATATTGAAAACTCTTCCGCGGCCTTGTCCATTCGTGTTCTCCTGGTTCGGGCAATTTCTAATAATGTGGCCCGGTTTTCCACATTTATAACAAACTACATTGGCATAACTTGCTCCGACACTACTTGCTCCGCCATTACTCATTCCGACACCATTTGTTCCTTTCGTTCTATTAACCCCTGGTCCATAGACCTCACACTTCGCCGCGCTATGACCATTTCTTTTACACTTGTTGTAAAATTTGGTGCAGAACCCCGAGTGATACTTTTCACACCTTTGGCATAGCTGCTTCTGATTGTTGTTGTTGTTGCGGTTATTATTGTTGTTGGGATGATTGTTGTAGTTACTGTTGTTGTTGTTGTTGTTGGGCCGTTTGTTGTAGTTGCGATTGATGTTGCGATTGTTGGGATAATTGTTGCGATTATTGTTGTAATTACAGTTGTTGTTGTATTGGTGATTCTTATCACCGTTTTCCTCCCACTTTCTTTTGACTTGCTTCACATTGGCCTCTTCAGCAGTCTGTTCTTTAATTCTTTCTTCAATCTGGTTCACTAGTTTGTGAGCCATTCTACATGCCTGTTGTATGGAGGCGGGCTCATGTGAACTTATATCTTCTTGGATTCTTTCCGGTAATCCTTTCACAAACGCGTCGATCTTCTCTTCCTCATCTTCGAATGCTCCCGGACACAATAGGCACAATTCTGTGAATCGTCTTTCGTATGTGGTAATATCAAATCCTTGGGTTCGTAACCCTCTAAGTTCTGTCTTGAGCTTATTGACCTCGGTTCTGGGACGGTACTTCTCGTTCATCAAGTGCTTGAATGCTGACCACGGTAGTGCGTATGCATCATCTTGTCCCACTTGCTCTAGATAGGTATTCCACCATGTTAACGCAGAACCTGTGAAGGTATGCGTAGCGTACTTCACTTTGTCCTCTTCAGTACACTTACTTATGGCAAACACCGATTCGACCTTCTCGGTCCACCGTTTCAATCCGATCGGTCCTTCGGTTCCATCAAATTTCAAAGGTTTGCAGGCAGTGAATTCTTTGTAGGTGCATCCTACACGATTTCCTGTACTGCCAGATCCAAGGTTATTGTTGGTATGTAGCGCAGCCTGTACTGCGGCTATGTTTGAAGCTAGAAAAGTACGGAATTCCTCTTCATTCATATTCACGGTGTGTCGAGTAGTCAGTGCCATTTCCTTCAAAATAGTCAAATGGAACAAGTTAATCATACAGAATATTAAGAGTAGTTAATAGTATTTCATAGCATAATATGAACTCATTTATAAAAGCTTTTTCTTCATATTAGCGTTTTATAAGTTTAAATTCGGGTAGTACCTACCCGTTAAGTTCATACATAGTAGCTAATATACAATTCAACTACTACAATTCTATATGAAAAACTGATTGTAATAATATTTCGCGTTCAAACTTTTATACAATATTTCACAAACTTACAATACCGCTTATTTTACATAAAGCATGAAATATAGCACACAATAACTTTGATACAAGATAGTTGTGAAGATAATTCTAGCTAGTACACAAGTCGTTCAGCAAAGGCGATAAAGACACGTAATTCATACGTCCAGAAACAAGTCATGCATTCTGGTTTTACTAGGACTACTTCCCATCCTTGGTCTTGTGAAACATAACCGTTATGGCCGTTGATAAGACAGCGTGTTGTAACGTCTTCAAAGGGACGAGGGTTATGTAATGACCAACAGTCTCGTAATAACCTAAAAACCTCATTTCTTACCCCAATTACCGACTCCGTCACTTGTGGGAACATTTTGTTTAATAGTTGTAGCCCGATGTTCTTGTTCTCACTTTGGTGAGAAGCGAACATTACTAATCCGTAAGCATAACATGCTTCTTTATGTTGCATGTTAGCCGCTTTTTCTAAATCACGAAGTCCTATATTCGGATATACTGAGTCAAAATAATTTCTTAACCCGTTGAGTAAAATAGAATTTGGGTTCCCCGCAATATATGCGTCAAAGTAAACACATCGTAACTTATGGATTTCCCAATGTGATATCCCCCATCTTTCGAACGAAAGCCTTTTATAAACCAAGGCATTCTTGGAACGTTCTTCGAATGTCTTACAAACTGATCTCGCCTTAAATAGTTGTGCTGAGGAATTCTGACCGACTCTAGACAAGATTTCATCAATCATGTCTCCGGGTAGGTCTCTTAAAATATTGGGTTGTCTATCCATTTTGTGTTTTTATACTGTAAAATAGACAAGAGTTAGATTCATAAAAAAAATACTTATTAATATAAGCAATTTTTTTTTACATATATCATAAAGCATAAGCACACTATATTACATATATTACACCACACGAATACAACTATCTTATTCCGACTCGCTCGTTTCTTCTTGTTCGGTTTTGGTTCGTTTTGCCAAGTTTCTAGGGATATATGATGTTCCCCTAATACGAGCCGTCGTTGTCCACATTGGTTTAGAAAAACCTGGTGGTTTAGAGGTTCCCGGGTCATTGTTACAACTTAAGGACTTCGGGGGTTGACGATACATATAAAGTTCATCGGGGTTGGAATTAGATTTCTCTATTTTTATGCCCTTTCTCTTATTATTTTCTTTTGCCTTTTTAAATTCAGTTGGGGTAATTTCTATAACATCATCGAAATTCTCGTCGGAATCCGATTCATCGGAGAATTGGTAATCCTCCCAATATTTTGCTTCCTTGGCGGAAACACCATTGACCATAATTAACCTTGGTCTGTTGGTTGAGGATTCTCTTTTACTTAACCGTTTTATTATTTCCCCCACCGGTTCTATTTCTTCTTCCGGTTCCGATTCTTCTTCCGGTTCCGATTCTTCTTCCGGTTCCGACTCTTCTTCCGGTTCCTCTTCGGGAACTTGTGAATCAGTCCACGAATCATTCCAATTTACATTTGACTCTTCATTATTATTAGGTGAGTCAATGAGACTTGTTCTAGAGGTAGACATCTATCACATATTATCAAACACGTTAAGAGATTAATATATCACATAATATTCATATGTTAAAATATATAGTTTCCAACAAAAATGTTAAGCAATCATTTTTAAAGAAAACACGGTCGAAGTCCAGACTCACTAATGCATCCTAACAAACTCGATAAGACACACTAATGCAAATTTTCTGGTTCTCTAAGACCAACGCTCGGATACCAACTGAAATGTCCCGTTCTTATTGATTAAAACGTTCCATATTAATTGATTTCGTTGCGAGGTTTTGACCTCTATATGAGACGTTTTTCAAAGACTGCATTCATTTTTAAAACAAACCATAACCTTTATTTCATAAATAAAGGTTTAAAAAGCTTTACGTAGATTATCAAATAATGATAATCTAAAATATCCTGTTTACACACGACCATTACATAATGGTTTACAATACAAATATGTTACATCGAAATCAGTTTCTTGAATGCAGTTTTTACACAATATCATACAAACATGGACTCCAAATCTTGTCCTTATTTTAGTATGCAACAGCGGAAGCTCTTAGTATTCACATGAGAATAAACATGCTTTAAACGTCAACAAAAATGTTGGTGAGTTATAGGTTTAACCTATATATATCAAATCGTAACAATAGACCACAAGATTTCATATTTCAATACACATCCCATACATAGAGATAAAAATCATTCATATGGTGAACACCTGGTAACCGACATTAACAAGATGCATATATATAAGAATATCCCCATCATTCCGGGAAACCCTTCGGATATGATATAAATTTCGAAGTACTAAAGCATCCGGTACTTTGGATGGGGTTTGTTAGGCCCAATAGATCTATCTTTAGGATTCGCGTCAATTAGGGTGTCTGTTCCCTAATTCTTAGATTACCAGACTTAATAAAAAGGGGCATATTTGATTTCGATAATTCAACCATAGAATGTAGTTTCACGTACTTGTGTCTATTTTGTAAATCATTTATAAAACCTGCATGTATTCTCATCCCAAAAATATTAGATTTTAAAAGTGGGACTATAACTCACTTTCACAGATTTTTACTTCGTCGGGAAGTAAGACTTGGCCACTGGTTGATTCACGAACCTATAACAATATATACATATATATCAAAGTATGTTTAAAATATATTTACAACACTTTTAATATATTTTGATGTTTTAAGTTTATTAAGTCAGCTGTCCTCGTTAGTAACCTACAACTAGTTGTCCACAGTTAGATGTACAGAAATAAATCGATAAATATTATCTTGAATCAATCCACGACCCAGTGTATACGTATCTCAGTATTGATCACAACTCAAACTATATATATTTTGGAATCAACCTCAACCCTGTATAGCTAACTCCAACATTCACATATAGAGTGTCTATGGTTGTTCCGAAATATATATAGATGTGTCGACATGATAGGTCGAAACATTGTATACGGGTCTATGGTATCTCAAGATTACATAATATACAATACAAGTTGATTAAGTTATGGTTGGAGTAGATTTGTTACCAATTTTCACGTAGCTAAAATGAGAAAAATTATCCAATCTTGTTTTACCCATAACTTCTTCATTTTAAATCCGTTTTGAGTGAATCAAATTGCTATGGTTTCATATTGAACTCTATTTTATGAATCTAAACAGAAAAGTATAGGTTTATAGTCGGAAAAATAAGTTACAAGTCGTTTTTGTAAAGGTAGTCATTTCAGTCGAAAGAACGACGTCTAGATGACCATTTTAGAAAACATACTTCCACTTTGAGTTTAACCATAATTTTTGGATATAGTTTCATGTTCATAATAAAAATCATTTTCTCAGAATAACAACTTTTAAATCAAAGTTTATCATAGTTTTTAATTAACTAACCCAAAACAGCCCGCGGTGTTACTACGACGGCGTAAATCCGGTTTTACGGTGTTTTTCGTGTTTCCAGGTTTTAAATCATTAAGTTAGCATATCATATAGATATAGAACATGTGTGTAGTTAATTTTAAAAGTCAAGTTAGAAGGATTAACTTTTGTTTGCGAACAAGTTTAGAATTAACTAAACTATGTTCTAGTGATTACGAGTTTAAACCTTCGAATAAGATAGTTTTATATATATGAATCGAATGATGTTATGAACATCATTACTACCTCAAGTTTAGTAGGTAAACCTACTGGAAGTGACAAGAAATGATCTAGCTTCAAAGGATCTTGGATGGCTTGAAAGTTCTTGAAGTAGGATCATGACACAAAACAAGTTCAAGTAAGATTTTTACTCGAATTAAGATAGTTTATAGTTATAGAAATTGAATCAAAGTTTGAATATGAATATTACCTTGAATAAGAAAGATAACCTACTGTATATAACAAAGGTTTCTTGATCTTAGATGATTACTTGGAATGGATTAGAAAGCTTGGAAGTAAATTAGTAAACTTGAAGGGATTTTTGAAGTGTTCTTGAAGTGTTCTTCCTATGATGATTATAGCTTGATTATTGAAGTGATTTTTGATGAAGATGATGATTAACTACTGGAAAAATACGTTCATAATAGTGTGTGTGTGTTGAGAGAGAATTAGAAAGAGAATTGGAAGTGAAATGGAGTGAATGATGAGTGGTAATTGGTGAGTGGTGAGTAGGGTTAAAAGGAGTTTTAGTTAGTTGACTAGCTCATGGTAGAAGTTAAAATTGATTAGTAATATATGACATAATCAAGAGTGGAATCCCATGCTAGTTCCTATTGGTATATACTCATAGTAAGTACGTTTTGAAGCTGTGTATAATACGGGTAAGAATACGACTAGAATTCTTGATGAAAGAAAAGAATGGAAAAGTAACTGTAACCATTTTCATTAAGTATAAGTGTTTTGATATATTTCTTGAAGTCTTCCAAAAGTATTTTAATACATCTAAATACACTACATGTATATACATTTTAACTGAGTCGTTAAGTCATCGTTAGTCGTTACATGTAAGTGTTGTTTTGAAACCTTTAAGTTAACGATCTCAATTAATGTTGTTAACCCATTGTTTATTATATCTAATGAGATGTTAAATTATTATATTATCATGATATTATGATATATTAATATATCTTAATATGATATATATACATTTAAATGTCGTTACAACGATAATCGTTACATATATGTCTCGTTTCAAAATCCTTAAGTTAGTAGTCTTGTTTATATGTATATAACTCATTGTTAATATATTTATGGAGATACTTACTTATCATAATCTCATGTTAACCATATGTATATCCATATATATATATCATCATGTCGTTTTTACAAGTTTTAACGTTCGTGAATCGCCGGTCAACTTGGGTGGTCAATTGTCTATATGAAACATATTTCAATTAATCAAGTCTTAACAAGTTTGATTGCTTAACATGTTGGAAACATTTAATCATGTAAATATCAATCTCAATTAATATATATAAACATGGAAAAGTTCGGGTCACTACACCTTCCATTCATCGAAGTGCCCTTTTGGCGATGAACTTGAAGCACTTACCGGCGAACCTGTTCGAGAAACCATTTTCTCTCTCATTTCTAGAGTATCTCATCACGATTATATACTATCCCATATTTTGAATCTTGTTCATTCGCTCGCTCCAACCGCCAATCATCCCGGTGTACTAGCAGAAGTTAACGAACTTCGCGCTCGCGTGACGGCTTTGGAGAACATGGTGCGAAGGTTACAAACACCAGCAGCAGCACCGGCAGCATAACCAGTACCGCCGGTAATATCAACATCGCAAGCTTCGGTACTAGCAGCATCACCAACATTAACGGCATCACCATCATCAGCACCACCCTAACCACAACCGCGTCGTAAACCTCAACATCACAATCTATACCTCAGATATCAACATCACACGCCTCAATATCATCATCTGAACTTCGAGTATAATCGTCGTTCTACATATCGTTCTACATCAATTATCTTCGCTTTACATATCATTCTACCTCATTTATCTTCGCTCGACATGGCGATTATGTAATTTCTAAAGTTTTAGAGATTATGTAATCTAGTATTAACGATAAATCAAATGAGTTTAATATCTTATTGACTCATTAGATCCATGATTACATCCGAAGAAAATATATATGCAAGTATATTTTCATAAAGGTTGTAATTAAAAATTTCTTTCGTACAAATTATTAATTATGAAAATATATTAACGGGTAGGTAATACCCGAGGGATATTTAAATTTCACATTAATAAGTTACACTGTACATTCTTCGAATCTGATTCAACGGTCATTTACTATCCTACTTACAACCACCGATATACATATCCGTTCACCACAGAATAACCATTTCTATTCAAATTTCATATTTGGATTTTGACCTATTAGAATCCAACAAGTGGCATAATGAAGAAACATTGGACAAATTAAAATTTGTTAGAAACAAACAAATTAACTATGAGAAATTTTGTTAAGAATCCACGCTAACTGTTCCTAGCTAACTGTTCCTAGCTAACTGGTTACATTTTATTTATCGCAATTTAATTATCGCAATTTTATTTACCGTCATTTAATTTCTGTTATTTACTTTTACGCACTTTAAATCGGGACACATGTACACAATACGTCGGATTAATTCTGAGACAATACGTTGTACACGGGTCATGATATATATTTATTTATTTTACGCACTTTAAATAACGGGACACGTATACAAGGTTTCGACCTATCATATCGACCCATCTATATATATATATTTCGGAACAACCATAGACACTCTATATGTGAATATTGGAGTTGGCTATACAGGGTTGAGGTTGATTCCAAAATATATATATGGTTTGAGTTGTGATCAATACTGAGACCGGTACACGGGTCACGATACGTATTAATTAATTTGAATATTATATATTAAATTATATATGAATATATTAGACTATTGGACAATTGGACTATTGGACTGCTAACTTTGGACAATTAAAATGAATTAAAATATTGATTATAACATATGAAACTAAACAATTCTTCAAGTTTGCCACTTGATTTCATCTTAAACCTCATTTGTACCTCGACAGTTACAATTCGCGTTCAAATCTTTCATGATTCTTGAAAACACCTCAATCGAGAGGTTGAACCAACCGCATCTCATCTATGGAAGAAAAGATCTCTGCATATATTTATACATCTGAAAAACTCTTGAACCCAAAGTCATAGTTTAACCTGTAACTGCGTCGAATCCTTTAGCATTTATTAGCAAAAATAACCTTATGATTTCTTTTCAAAGTAGCCAATTTTGTCACAGCTCCAGCAAGCCAACTTCGATTTTTCGTTCGAATCAACCTTATTATAATTTTATACGATTAGCTTTCCTCATCGCTACCGGAGAACCTTTTATATTCCATCATATTACCATCAGCGTTTAATCATCTAAAAACACAAATCTCCTGAAACCACCTCGGTTTGATAACCAATGACCCAGATCCGTTAACTTTGAAAATGCTGACGAAGCAGTATGTTGTAGATGGTCTTAATGGCCAAAAGTTGGAAACGCTCAATAGAAAATTTAGCACCGAAAAGTAGACTATGCGAAACTATGAAGGTCGTGAACCAATCAAAAAGAATAAGTTTGACTTCAAAGGATCCAAATAATTCAGTGTCTGCTGAAATTGTTAGCAAACACCTTACTCCTTATTCTAAACCTTTTCAGATAATATTCTTTATCATCATTTTATCTTAGATATTATAAGGTATCATCGTATTTTCATTATAAATATCCTCAATATTTCTGAAGATATTTTCACAATTTTTCTTATCTGAGATCATTTATCTCTCCGTAATATCTGCGTTACAACATAAAAGAAACTGTGTTAGTTTCCGAATTTAAAATATGAATGTTTTGAAGTAGTGTTGGAAACTGAAGCATGGATTAGTATAATATAATGACACTTGATCAACGTCATTATATTACAGTAAGTCATGTTGAGTTTCTAATGAAATGTGATGATTCACAGTACCATCATCATGTGCCATGCTACACGACTCTTATATTCTATTCAAATTCTAAAAATATCAAGAAAATATTTCTTGATGATTCGGTCTTTTTCTGGATATTCTGGTAATTTGACAAATCAAAATTTGTTCCATTACCATTTTTATCTTAGAGCATTAACAATGTTCATTCCAAAATCCATATGTGTGAATTCCAGACCATTACAAGAGATGCTTAGTTGAAAAGGAGGAAAAGAAAAAGAATGAAGCTCCGAAATGAAAATTGTAGTAAAAATCGCAGCAAATAGGAAAGAGCATTAACTGTGGATGACAATGATTATTGAAGACAGAAGCAGGAACATCGAAGTGTAAGGGAAGATATAAAACCCAATAACGACCCTAAAACTACAAACCGTGCATATCAATACGTATCGCCACGTAAAGGCACGGGAAGATTAATAACACAATAACCCCAAGATAATAGTAGAAGTAAATAAAATCCTCCGGTGGAAGATAAAAGAGAAGGATGACAGATGTGAAGCTTTAGGGGTATATCAAGAATCAGGATTGGATGGAGCATATTAAGGAATGAGTAGAGGAAGAAAGAATAGAAGTTGTGGAGAATAAGGAAACGAAAGGGGTAGATTTATAGTGAAATATCCGACAGAGAAAATCGAAACAGATTGGCACATTAAATCAAAGAAGATCATAATTTTCTTATTCGCCGAAGAATCAAATCTTTTAGATTTCCAAGATTTTCTTTAAATCTCTTAAATCCCGAAAATCAATAATAACTACGTCATCGGTTGAAACAAATATATTTATTTACTCATTTCACTTTTTGTGATAGCTTCACTCGTACGCTTCACATGATCGGATCGTTTTATTCATATCTCTCAATAATGATAAAACTTCATTATTTCCTCATATTTGTCATGAAAACATTTTTATTATTAGCCATGACGACCTCTATCAAATTTCGGGGACGAAATTTCTTTAACGGGTAGGTACTGTAATGACCCGGAAATTTCCGACCAAATTTAAACCTCAATCTCTATATATTTCCGACACGATAAGCAAAATCTGTAATATTGAGTCTAGAAAGTTTGAAATCTATATTCGGATAATCAGTTACCCTTTGACCAAGTCTAACGATTCACGAACATTGTGTGTAAATAAATATGTATATATAATAGTGTATAAATATTCAATTATATATATATATATATATATATATATATATATATATATATATATATATATATATATATATATATATATATATATATATATAACATATAATCGTAACTGAACAAATTTATTTATTATATTTTAATTTATATATTATATATATATTTAATTTGTGGATATATTCATAATAATTAATATTTATATAGTTATATTAATATATCTATATATATATATATATATATATATATATATATATATATATATATATATATATATATATATATATATATATATATATATATATATATATATATTGCATAAGTGATAAATTGTAACATTAGATACAAATTAAAACATAGTTATTAATATTATTATTAATACCTTATTATGATTAAAAATAAATATTAATATCAGTATTAGTATATTATTATATAACATCTAAATATAAAATTTGATACATCTAATTTATTGTATCACTATTAATATCATTGTTATCATTATCATTATTAAAATCATTATTAGATAATTAAAAGAAAAATTATAATTTAAATTATTATTATGAGTGTTATTAAAATTATTACAAATATCACTAAGAATAATTATTTATAAATTTCATTATTATTATAAATAATATAAATTAGTATCATGAATGATATTATTATTATTATTATTATTTTCAAAATTAATATCATTAATTTTAATTATTAATCTTATAAGTATTACAAATATAGTTATTATTGATATTTTTAATAATATTAGTATTATTATTATTATTATTATTATTATTATTATTATTATTATTATTATTATTATTATTATTATTATTATTATTATTAATCATTAATTATTAATTATACAAATATACATACAGGTATATATAATCCAGATAATTACTTAAATAAATATCTAATATTTATATATATAAACATTAGACTAATTATAAAATTATGTAAATATAAATACTGTTAAATTACACGATATATCATTATCAGTAAAAAAAAATTTTCCTTCCTGATCCCTGTTCTGCTCGTGATTTCTTGTCGATGGAATCCCCTTTATAATAAAATCGATTACATCAGGTTTGAGGCAAATAAAACATTCAAATCCTTTAACTATTTCTATCAACTGCAAACTTCTTTTACAGGATCAATTATTGTTTTTTTTAACCGATAACCTGTGTTCTTGACCCATTTATTCTATGTTACGAATTCGACTATCATTTAAAAATGTGTAAGTGCAGTTATGTTAGAAATGGATTACTAAAACGATCTGCAGAGTCTCAGGCTACAATTTTTACTATCGAATTCGAATTTTGGAAGTCAAATTAAATTTAAAAAGTCAAACAATCATGTTTATTGTAAAATTCGGATTCATTTTTATGTTTCATAATAAATCGATGATGGTAGGAGTTTCTAGGAAGGATTTGCAAAATAATTCATGTAGGAAACTTCTTCTAAAACGATCTAAAATTTTAAATCAAATATTGGGTTCAAAGTGGCTTTATCGAAGCAGATACATCCGTTTTATTTTTTTTTCTGTTACATCGATTCATATGATCCAATTTAGGTTGTTTATGTCTCTGTTAACAGACCTAAAACAAATTTTAAAGTCGTTTATATGTGACAATTCAATTTCTGTTGATTTGAGAATTATGAAGATGAAGTAGAAGAGGGAAAACTGGTAACACATAATAAATACAAACGGGCTGTAATATTAATCAGATAAACAAGCGACAGATCAATGGTTAGAGTGTTGTCGGGTATGCGAGGGGTCACGGGTTCGAGTCCTGCAATGGCCTATTCTTTTTAGAACTTAATTATAAGGTAGTTATCTTATTATTTTTATTATTACTATCATTTCCTTATTATAATTTTCATTAAAAATTAACACTTATTTATAATTATTAGTAATATTATTATTACTATTAATAATAACATTTGTATTATTATTATTATTATTAGCGTTATTATTATTACTAAAAGTTTCATTTTTAGAATTACCCTTTAAACATTAATATTATTAATATGATTATTAAAGATTTTTATTAAAAACTATTATTATTATTACAATCATTATTATTATAATTAGTATTAAAATTATTAGTACTATCATTATACATATTCTAAATATTATTATAACTATTATCTTGCAAACAAAAGATTATCTGTATAAAAATATATTTAAAATATATAAAATAAATATATAATGAAAAATATAAGTTAATAATATAAATTCTATATCACTAAGAATATACGAATATTTGTTCAAATACAATTATATGTATTAATATAAATATATAATTATAGGTTCGTGAATCCAAGGCCAACCTTATACGTGTTCAAGGATGTTATATGTATTTTTACTACAAAATACAGTATGGTGAGTATATAGTCCCTTTTAAACTCTAAATATTTTGAGATGAGAATACATGCATTTTATGATTTACGTTATGGACACAAGTGATCAAAAATAAATTCTATGTTGAGTTGTACCATGGCATATTTCTTTATACTTGGTAGCTAATATTTACATAAGGAATGTAAACGCGAATCCTGTTGATAGATCTATCGGGCCTGACAACCCCAACCGGGCTGGATGACCAGTTTTAAACGGTTGCACAGTACTTCGTTTCTGTATACTACACTTGGTACGGTGTGGTGATTATTTAAGAATATGCTTCGATGATTTAAATGTTAAGTATGGTTACCAAGTGCTCAACTACTTTTACATACACTTGCGAGTGTATTATGTTTATCTATATAAAATCTTGTGGTCCATAGTTATAACGCTGCTAGCAACAAAACCTATATATCTCACCAACTTTATGTTGACATTTTAAAGCATGTTATTCTCAGGTACGAATTAAGTCTTCCGCTGTGCATTTGCTCATGTTAAGGACATTACTTGGAGTCGATCATCGTAATGTTATCAACTATTGTAAATCGTTTATAATCGATATGGACGTCGTCCAGATGGATTAGTAGCGGTCCTTTCACCCACGACCATCTCTCTCTCCCTCGTTCCCTTTTTCTCCTAGTTATGATCGAGAATCACCACTCACTCGCCATCCCAAATTGCTCAAACAGCCGCCACCATCGGCTTGTATCACACCACAGTCCAACCATCATAACCCACCACTACTGACGAATACCACCACCATAACCCGTCACCTTCTTTCTCCTCTCTCTCTCCACCTTTTTCTTCATTAAAACAACCACCTTCACCATCACAAACAATCACCACGACCATCATTCAATCATTAATTTTTTTTACGAACCAAAGACCCCATATTTTCTTTACCACTCCTGCTTCCGATATATTTTTTTTTGTTCTGATCAGTTTAAACCTTTGCTATTTCAGATCATTATTAATCGTTTTATAAAGGTTACAACTTTTTCTTTTGGCCGACACTTATCATATAGAAAACCCCACTTGATAAAAAAAGAAAGAAAAATGGACCGGAACCCTATTAAAGTGGGATTAATGATTCACGTAAATGGGATAAATGGAATAATTAAAAGAGTAAAACGTGTTCTGCTGTAACTACCCCACGAATCTCGTTCAAATCAAATTATCATGTCATTGGGCTTGTGTATATCGGGCTTAAGAAGATATGGCTAGATCAACTTAATCACAAGCAAATTCGTTTTAGAGGTATTGGGCCGAATGATTTTTATTTTTAACTGTGACCCAATGGAGTTAGGGATTAGACAACGATGCAAGTGATATACATGAAATGATGATGTTTGAAGAGATGAAACACGATGATGAGGATGTTGTTGTTCGATTTGATGAACATAATAGTCGTGATATAGATGATAATAATAAAGAATGATAAAGAAGAAGAAAAAGGAAAATAGAAAAATAACATGAGTAAAATAAATTTTAAGTTAGTACAATTACAGAAAAATAGGAACGGAGGGATGGTATGGAGTGTTGGCCTTTAAACAAGGCGTCATGGGTTCGAGCCTGGTTTGGGGTATTATTTTTAGGAATTCACTCTTTTAAGGTAGTAAACTTATTTTAATTATTATTATTATTATTATTATTATTATTATTATTATTATTATTATTATTATTGTTATTATTATAATTATTAATATTATTGTTATTAAGTATTATAGATATTCTTTATTATCATTATTATTACCTTTACCATAATTATTATTATTACAACTAAATTATTGTCATAATTATCACTAACTGTAAAATTATTAATTTTATAATTATTATTATTATCAGTATTATTATTATTATTATTAAAAAGGATTATTACAATTGTAATTATTGCTATTATTATCATTATAAAGCCATTACAACTTTTTACTTATTATTATTATTATCATTAATTTTAAAATGAGTATTATTATTATTATTATTATTATTATTATTATTATTATTATTATAACTACTGATATTATTATTATAAAGATATTACGAATTTTTTATTTATTAGTGTTATTTTAACCAAATAAATATTAGTTACATAAAAATATATCTAATACATATAACCTAACTCTATTATTATTTTTATAAGAAGTAAGATATATAAAATTAATATATGTAAGTTATTAATGGAATGCATAAATAAATTAAATAACAAGTACATTACTAATAATATATAAATTCGTTCGATTACGAGTATATGTGTTAATGTATATATAAATGATATAGGTTATTGAAATCCGAGGCCAACCCTGCATTGTTCAGTTTCGTCGTATGAATATTTTTACTACAAAATATTGTAGAGTGAGTTTCATTTGCTCCCTTTTTAAATGCTATTGCAATATATATTTTTGGGACTGAGAATACATGCGCTGCTTTTATAAATGTTTGACAAAATAGACACAAGTATTTGAAACTACATTGTATGGTTGGATTACTATACCGAATATCACCCCTTCAAGTCTGGTAACCTAAGAATTAGGGAAATGGCCCCTAATTGATGCGAATCCTAAAGATAGATCTATGGGCCTAACAAACACCATTCTGAAATTTGGAATGCTTTAGTACTTCGATTTAAATGGTGATTGCGATTGCCAATATTCATGGCATACTTGCGAGTATGCGGGGCATATTCTATATGCATTATGTTAATGTCGGTTACCAGGTGTTCATCATACGAATGGATTTTTATTACACTTGCGAGTGTACTGTTATTTATGAAAAATGAAATCTTGTGGTCTATTAAAATTATGGAAATGATTGATTACGATAAACTAATGAACTCACCAATCTTTTGGTTGACACTTGTAAGCATATTTATTCTCAGGTATGAAAGAAATCTTCCGCTGTGCATTTGCTCATTTTAGAGATATTACTTGGAGTCATTCATGGCATATTTCAAAAGACGTTGCATTCGAGTCGTTGAGTTCAACAAGATTATTAGTAAGTCATTGATAGTTTGATATATTATGAAATGGTATGCATATCTGTCAACGTTCGATGAAATGAAAGTTTGTCTTTTAAAAACGAATGCAATGTTGGTAAAATGTATCATATAGAGGTCAGAACCTCGCGATGTAATCAACTATTGTGAATCATTTATAATCGATATGAACGGGTCCTTTCAGTCATCTGTAACATCCCGGGTAACACGTTCCCCGTAGCATGATATTGCGAGCTTTTCCCATAGGCGCACTGATTTTTCTTGGCAACCACACACGCCGAGCACTTTCCCAGGAGATCACCCATCCTGGTAGTGCCCTTGCATGAGCACGCTTAACTGCAGAGTTCTCATGGGATCTGCTGCGCTTGTTGTCCCAAAACGCGTCATGCTTGGAAAGGTCTCCACACCTTTATAAGGCATGTTTCGTTCCCCTCTCCAACCGATGTGGGATGGATGTAACACGGATGTTACAATCCTCCCCCTAATGGGACACAGCGTCCTCGCTGTGCACGTTTGGTCGGGGGCCTGGCTCTGATACCATCTGTAGTTAGTGGGGACGCATCCCACTCTGTGCCTTCCCAGCTAACCGCCTGGTGACCACTGAGCGTACCTCAGACACTGATTTTACGGCCATGCCTCTCAGCAAAGCCAACCATATTCAGACCGCGAGGAGTAAGAGCCAATGCTTCGTCATAGGTAACACTGTGAGAACCCCCTCTACGATTAAGCTGATGACACAGCTTAAACCAGCTCTGATACCAACTGAAAGGACCCGTTCATATCGATTATAAATGATTCACAATAGTTGATTACATCACGAGGTTCTGACCTCTATATGATACATTTTACAAACATCGCATTCGTTTTTAAAAGACAAACTTTTATTTCATCGAAAGTTGACAGGCATGCATACCATTTCATAATATATCAAACTATCAATGACTTAATAATAATCTTGTTGAACTCAACGACTCGAATGCAACGTCTTTTGAAATATGCCATGAATGACTCCAAGTAATATCTCTAAAATGAGCAAATGCACGGCGAAAGATTTCTTTCTTACCTGAGAATAAACATGCTTACAAGTGTCAACCAAAAGGTTGGTGAGTTCATTAGTTTATCGTAATCAATCATTTTCATAATTTTAATAGACCACAAGATTACATTTTTCATAAATAACAGTACACTCGCAAGTGTAATAAAAATCCATTCGTATGATGAAAACCTGGTAACCGACATTAACATAATGCATATAGAATATCCCCCGCATACTCGCAAGTATGCCATAAATATTGGCAATCGCAATCACCATTTAAATCAAAGTACTAAAGCATTCCAAATTCCAGAATGAGGTTTGTTAGGCCCATAGATCTATCTTTAGGATTCGCGTCAATTAGGGGCCATTTCCCTAATTCTTAGGTTACCAGACTTGAAGGGGTGATATTCTGTATAGTAATCCAACCATACAATGTAGTTTCAAGTACTTGTGTCTATTTTGTCAAACATTTATAAAAGCAGCGCATGTATTCTCAGTCCCAAAAATATATATTGCAAAAGCATTTAAAAAGGGAGCAAATGAAACTCACTCTACAATATTTTGTAGTAAAAATATTCATTCGACGAAACTGAACAATGCAGGGTTGGCCTCGAATTTCACGAACCTATATCATTTATATATACATTAACACATATACTCGTAATCGAACGAATTTATATATTATTAGTGATGTACTTGTTATTTAATTTATTTATGCATTCCATTAATAACTTACATATATTAATTTTATATATCTTACTTCTTATAAAAATAATAATAGAGTTAGGTTATATGTATTAGATATATTTTTATGTAACTAATATTTATTTGGTTATAATAATACTAATAAATAAAAAGGTTGTAATATCTTTATAATAATAAAATCAGTAGTTATAATAATAATAATAATAATAATAATACTCATTTTAAAATTAATGATAATAATAATAATAAGTAAAAAGTTGTAATGTCTTTATAATGATAATAATAGCAATAATTGCAATTGTAATAATCCTTTTTAATAATAATAATAATAATAATAATAATAATAATAATAATAATAATAATAATAATAATAATAATAATAATAATAATAATAATAATACCGATAATAATAATAATTATAAAATTAATAATTTTACGGTTAATGATAATTATGACAATAATTTAGTTGTAATAATAATAATAATAATTATGGTAAAAGTAATAATAATGATAATAAAGAATATTTATAATACTTAATAACAATAATATTAATAATAATAATAATAATAATAATAATAATAATAATAATAATAATAATAATAATAATAATAATAATAATAATAATAATAATAATAATAATAATAATAATAATAATAATAATAATAATAATAATAATAATAAGTTTACTACCTTAAAAGAGTGAATTCCTAAAAATAATGCCCCAAACCGGGCTCGAACCCATGGCGCCTTGTTTAAAGGCCAACACTCCATACCATCCCTCCGTTCCTATTTTTATGTAATTGTACTAACTTAAAATTTATTTAACTCATGTTATTTTTCTGTTTTCCTTTTTCTTCTTCTTTATCATTCTTTATTATTATCATCTATATCACCACTATTATGCTCATCAAATCGAACAGCAGCATCCTCATCATCGTGTTTCATCTCTTCAAACATCATCATTTCATGTATATCACTTGCATCGTTGTCTAATCCCTAAATCCATTGGGTCACAGTAAAAAAAAACATTCGCCCCAATACCTCTAAAACGAATTTGCTTGTGATTAAGTTGATCCAGCCATATCTTCTTAAGCCCGATATACATAAGCCCAATGACATGATAATTTGATTTGAACGAGATTCGTGAGGTAGTTACAGCAGAACACGTTTTACTCTTTTAATTATTCCATTTATCCCATTTATGTGAATCATTAATCCCACTTTAATAGGGTTCCGGTCCCTTTTTCTTTTTTTTCTTTTTTTTATCAAGTGGGGTTTTCTATATGATAAGTGTCGGCCAAAAGAAAAAGTTGTAACCTTTATAAAACGATTAATAATGCACTGCAGTAGCAAAGGTTTAAACTGATCAGAACAAAAAAAAATATCGGAAGCAGGAGTGGTAAAGAAAATATGGGGTCTTTGGTTCGTAAAAAAAAATTTAATGATTGAATGATGGTTGTGGTTATTGTTTGTGATGGTGAAGGTGGTTGTTTTAATGAAGAAGAAGGTGGAGAGAGAGATGAGAGAGAAGGTGACGGGTTATGGTGGTGGTGTTCGGCAGTGGTGGTGGGTTATGATGGTTGGACTGTGGTGTGATACAAGCCAATGGTGGCGGCTGTTTGAGCAATTTGGGATGGCGAGTGAGTGGTGATTCTCGATCATAACTAGGAGAAAGAGGGAACGAGGGAGAGAGAGATGGTCGTGAGGTGTAGTGACCCGAACTTTTCCATGTTTATATATATTAATTGAGATTGATATTTACATGATTAAATGTTTCCAACATGTTAAGCAATCAAACTTGTTAAGACTTGATTAATTGAAATATGTTTCATATAGACAATTGACCACCCAAGTTGACCGGTGATTCACGAACGTTAAAACTTATAAAAACTATATGATGACATATATATAGATATATATATAGTTAACATGATACTATGATAAGTAAACATATCATTAAGTATATTAACAATGAACAACATATGGAAAAACAAGACTACTAACTTAATGATTTTTAAACGAGACATATATGTAACGATTATCGTTGTAAAGATATTTAATGTATATATATCATATTAAGAGATATTCATACATGATAATATCATGATAATATAATAATTTAAAATCTCATTTGATATTATAAACATTGGGTTAACAACATTTAACAAGATCGTTAACCTTAAAGTTTCAAAACAACACTTACATGTAACGACTAACGATGACTTAACGACTCAGTTAAAATGTATATACATGTAGTGTTTTAATATGTATTTATACACTTTTGAAAGACTTCAATACATTTATCAAAATACTTCTACTTAACAAAAATGCTTACAATTACATCCTCGTTCAGTTTCATCAACAATTCTACTCGTATGCACCCGTATTCGTACTCGTACAATACACAGCTTTTAGATGTATGTACTATTGGTATATACACTCCAATGATCAGCTCTTAGCAGCCCATGTGAGTCACCTAACACATGTGGGAACCATCATTTGGCAACTAGCATGAAATATCTCATAAAATTACAAAAATATGAGTAATCATTCATGACTTATTTACATGAAAACAAAATAACATATCCTTTATATCTAATCCATACACCAACGACCAAAAACACCTACAAACACTTTCATTCTTCAATTTTCTTCATCTAATTGATCTCTCTCAAGTTCTATCTTCAAGTTCTAAGTGTTCTTCATAAATTCCAAAAGTTCTAGTTTCATAAAATCAAGAATACTTTCAAGTTTGGTAGCTCACTTCCAATCTTGTAAGGTGATCATCCAACCTCAAGAAATCTTTGTTTCTTACAGTAGGTTATCATTCTAATACAAGGTAATAATCATATTCAAACTTTGGTTCAATTTCTATAACTATAACAATCTTATTTTAAGTGATGATCTTACTTGAACTTGTTTTCGTGTCATGATTCTGCTTCAAGAACTTCGAGCCATCCAAGGATCCATTGAAGCTAGATCCATTTTTCTATTTTCCAGTAGGTTTATCCAAGGAACTTAAGGTAGTAATGATGTTCATAACATCATTCGATTCATACATATAAAGCTATCTTATTCGAAGGTTTAAACTTGTAATCACTAGAACATAGTTTAGTTAATTCTAAACTTGTTCGCAAACAAAAGTTAATCCTTCTAACTTGACTTTTAAAATAAACTAAACACATGTTCTATATCTATATGATATGCTAACTTAATGATTTAAAACCTGGAAACACGAAAAATACCGTAAAACCGGATTTACGCCGTCGTAGTAACACCGCGGGCTGTTTTGGGTTAGTTAATTAAAAACTATGATAAACTTTGATTTAAAAGTTGTTATTCTGAGAAAATGATTTTTATTATGAACATGAAACTATATCCAAAAATTATGGTTAAACTCAAAGTGGAAGTATGTTTTCTAAAATGGTCATCTAGACGTCGTTCTTTCGACTGAAATGACTACCTTTACAAAAATGACTTGTAACTTATTTTTCCGACTATAAACTTATACTTTTTCTGTTTAGATTCATAAAATAGAGTTCAATATGAAACCATAGCAATTTGATTCACTCAAAACGGATTTAAAATGAAAAAGTTATGGGTAAAACAAGATTGGATAATTTTTCTCATTTTAGCTACGTGAAAATTGGTAACTGATAGTGCTCCAAATGAACATATATTTAGTAGCAATATCGTTCCAATATGTAAAGTTTTTAAATGTAATTTCATTATTTTTAGTTGTAATAGTTAAATAAATAAGTGCGAAGACGAAAGACGCAAATCGCTCGAAAATGAAGATTTAAAGACAAAAACAAAGATTTGAAAGACCAAAACGTCCAAAAAGCTCAAATGTACAAGATACAATTAAAAAGGTTCAAATTATTGATGAAGAACGTCTAAAAATGACAAGAGTACAAGTTACAAAACGCAAAGTACACGATATAAAATAGTACGCAAGGACGTTCGAAAATCCGGAACCGGGACATGAGTCAACTCTCAACGCTCGACGCAACGGTGTAAAAATTACGAGTCAACTATGCACAAGAATAAAATATAATATTTAAATAATTCATAATAAGAATAATATTAAATAATAAAAAGTTGTTAATTGAGCATAGTTCAGGGGTCGTAAGCGAAAATTCAATTTAACATTTTGCCTATATAAGGCAACGTATTACGATCAATTAAAGACACCCTTTTTCTATCCTAAATCCCTTTTCTATATCTAATATCAATATCTATAATTCTCTATCATAATGTTAATGTAATAAGATATAACAATAATCTTAATTTTAAGTTTAAATTATGATAATAATAAGATTTATGATAGAGATCGTTTGAGTATGTAAGTCGAAATTCTGTCCGTGTAACGCTACGCTATTTTTAATCATTGTAAGTTATGTTCAACCTTTTTATATTAATGTCTCGTAGCTAAGTTATTATTATGCTTATTTAAAACGAAGTAATCATGATGTTGGGCTAATTACTAAAATTGGGTAATTGGGCTTTGTACCATAATTAAGGTTTGGGCAAAAGACCGACACTTGTGGAAATTGGACTATTGACTATTAATAGATGGGGGGTATTGTCTAATTGAGTGACAACTCATTGGAGTCTGTCGAACCTATCTTCAAATTAATTATCCTAATAATTAATAATGATTATGGTTGTCCTATTTAGTGACGTTCATATGGAATCTATTATAATCATTTAATTAATTATTCGGGTTGGGTAATTAATTATTCAAACTGATCAAGTGGGTAAATTAATATTCATATCTAATCAAAACAGGGGTAGATTACATACAGTGATAACTGGTGTAATTGTTGACAGAAGTGATAACTGCGTCACAGTTTAAATCCTTAATTAGTTGGAATATTTGACTTCGGGTATAAGGGTAATTTGACGAGGACACTCGCACTTTATATTTATGATCGATGGACTATTATGGATAAAAACCAGATAGGTATCAAATAAACCATGACAAAGGACAATTAACCCGAGTAACAATTAATTAAAATCAAAACGTCAAACATCATGATTACGAAAGTTTAAATAAGCATAATCCTTTTATTTCATATTCTATCGCAATTTTATTTATTGTTATTTTATTTATCGTCATTTATTTATTTTACGCACTTTAATTATTGTCATTTATCTTTACGCTTAAAAATATAAAATCGACAAACCGGTCATTAAACGGTAAAAACCCCCCTTTTATAATAATATTACTACTTATATATATATATATTTATATAAATATAGTTTTATAAAAATATAGTACGTAATCACTAGCTCCCTGTGGAACGAACCGGACTTACTAAAAACTACACTACTCTACGATTAGGTACACTGCCTATAGTGTTGTAGCAAGGTTTAGGTATATCCCATCCGTAAATTAATAAAACTTGTGTCATATTTTGTAGTATTTCCTAGTAAAAATAATACTATTTCGTACCCTCACGCTACATCATCAAGTTTTTGGCGCCGCTGCCGGGGAGCGCTAAAACGCTATATTTTTAATTATAATAATATTGAAATAAAATATAATAATATAATAATATTGAAATAGAATATAATAATATAATAATATTGAAATAGAATATAATAATATAATAATATTTTAGAATATATTTTGAATCGTAAAAGTTTTAAAAAGTCGTATTTATTAAATACTTCAGGGGTATATTATGTAAATTGTAATTAATAATTTCTATCATGTCGCTTTCATGTGAATAGTAAATTAATTAATTTCTTTTCATTTACTATTCATGAATAGTAAATGAATTAAAAAAAAGTTTTGAAAAAAAAATAATAATTATAAAAAAAAGTATTAATTTGTAAAAAAAAATCATTTTTTTAAAAAAAAAAAAAAAATTGTAAAAAAAAAACGTTTTTTTTTAGAAAAAAAATTCGTTTTTAAAAAAAAAAAAAACGTAAAAAAAAAAAAATTATTAAAAAAAAAATATATATTTTTTAAGATTTTGTCTATAAAAAAAAATTGTTTTTTTTTAGTTTTATTACCTTTAGATTTTTAGACTATAGTCGCAACTTTTAGTATTAAGTTTAGTTTTGCCATAGTTATTTTTACTTCTAGAATTTTTAGGCTTTGCCGTAAAATCCCTTAAGTGCTTATTCCTTAGATTAAGTTTTAGGTGCTTTAGAATTTTACGACGCCGTATTTCGCACTACTTTCTTATTTTTATTTTTCGGCGCCTATTTTTCGACCTTTTTATTTTTCGACCTTTTTCGACGCGCAATCTTTTTCTCTCTTATTTCTCGCCATTCTAGTTTTTAGGACTTAGAATTTTTTCTACTTCTTCTCTAAATTTCTTAAAATTACGAAAATTTATTTTAAGTGGTTAAATTGATAGACATCAAAATTTTCTGGTTCGTAGTAATAGTTGGATTTGTACGTGAACCGGGTTATTGGAGCCAAACAGTACTCAATTATATTGAGACCAAACGAATCCTGCCCCTCTGCTGCATCTTTTGGCTATTCGAAACGTGGGCAAAATCAGAAAACTCTATTTATTGGATAACTTATTATAATTTTTCTTTCCTTTTTAAAAACTAATAGGATATTCAGTGAATGCACCGAGCAAGACGTTCGCCGCCGGTCATACGTTCACCACCTGTAACTCGATCAAGACATCTAGCAAATATTGTCGCCGTTGATTTTTCTTTAGAATCGTCATCTAGTCGAACAAGAACTCCAACTCAAATTTCCAATAATCCATCTTTTGAACCCGACTTCACAATTAAGAACCCGGAGCATATTCAAGGACAATTCCAAGATCCTGAACCATTAATTATTCCTCCTGAGCCACAAACCATTAAATCAGAATCCTCTAGTGATTCGTATTCAACAAATTCAATTATGGAAGTAACGGAACCTCTAAGTATGGAAGATCGAATGAGAGCCACACGCACGGGCCAAGGTCACGCCATTATTAAGCCAGAAGTTAATGCGCCAGATTATGAAATCAAAGGACAAATTCTACACATGGTAACTAACCAATGCCAATTCAGTGGTGCACCGAATGAAGATCCTAACAAACACCTTCGTACGTTTAAAAGAATTTGTACACTATTCAAAATCCGAGAAGTGGAAGATGAGCAGATCTATCTCATGTTGTTTCCCTGGACTTTAAAGGGAGAAGCCAAAGATTGGTTAGAATCGTTACTTGAAGGGGCGATTGACACATGGGATGTTTTAGTTGAAAAATTTCTTAAACGATTCTTTCCGGCATCCAAAGCTGTGAGACTTCAAGGAGAAATTGTTACGTTCACGCAAAAGCCAAATGAAACATTATATGAGGCGTGGACAAGATTCGGAAGGATGTTGAGAGGATGTCCTCAACACGGTTTAGACACTTACCAAATAGTACAAATATTCTACCAAGGTGTCAACGTTGCTACACGAAAAGACATCGACATAACAGCCGGTGGATCCATTATGAAGAAAACCGCAACTGAAGCTTACAAAATTATTGATAACACAGCCTCCCACTCGCACGAGTGGCACCAAGAAAAAGATATCTTTCGATCATCTAAAGCGGCTAGAGCCGATTCTAGCCATGACTTTGATTCCGTTTCCGCAAAAATAGATGCTTTCGAAAGACGAATGGAAAAGATGAATAAAGATATTCACGCAATACGAATCAGTTGTGAGCAATGCGGTGGACCACACTTATTGAAAGATTGTCACATTGAACCAACGATGGAACAACGAGAGAATGTTTCCTATATGAACCAAAGGCCTGGAAATAATTATCAAAATAATTATCAACCGCCAAAGCTAAACTTCAATCGAAATCAAAACATTCATTACAATCCAAAAGGACCCGAAAATAACTGGTATAACCAACAAGGTCCGAATAACCAACCAACTCAAAACAACACTTTCAATCAACAAAGACCTGGTTTATATAAACCACAACAACAAACCGAAGAGAAAAAGTCAAATATGGAAGACGTGGTATTCAAGCTAGTTGAATCTCAAACACAATTTATTGAAACTCAAACCCAAACGAACGAGAGATTTGATCAGTCATTAAGAACTCAACAAGCTTCCATTTTGAATCTAGAAAAACACGTAGGTACTCTTGCTAGCATGATGAGTGAGAGGGAACAAGGAAAGCTACCGAGTAATACTGAAGTAAATCCTCGGAATGAGAATGTTAATATGGTTTCAACGAATTCTGAAAAACCAGCACCAGAAGATGGGAAGGTTTTAGATGAGAGTAACAATGAAGAAGTTACACCACCACCACCCGAGTATGTAAAGCCAGTGGTGGCACCATACAAACCACCCATCCCGTTTCCAAGAAAATGAGTTGAGTATGAGCAAGTGATAGGTAATAAAGATTGTGATACCTCTGGAAAGAAGAAGAAGAAAAAGAATAAGAAAGTACAAGAAACAAAAGCCGTAGAAGTAAACCCGGTGAATACAGTTCCACCAAAACCTCCACCTAGGGTAGGTGATCCGGGTGAATTTATTGTTCCTTGTCTACTTAGCGATTGTGTCATGTATGATGCACTAGCAGATTTAGGTGCAAGTGTGAGTGTTATGCCTCTTTCATTATATAAGAGATTAGGTGTAGGTGAGTTAAGTCCAACGGATATGAGTGTTCGACTCTTTGATCAAACCATTAAGCACCCAGTTGGAATTGCTGACAACCTACCCGTTCAAGTAGGTAATTTAACCTTTCTAGTCGAATTTATTGTCATTGACATAGAAGAGGACCCAAACGTTCCTCTAATTTTAGGTCGACCATTCTTTGCGTCCACCGGGGCGTTATTTGATGTAGGAAATGGAAGAATGACACTTAAAAGTGGTGACAAATCTATCACCTTTATGATTCGAAAGTCTAAATCTCCACCAACCAAAACCATTGAACAAAAAAAAACGATTGGTAGTAACCATGTTGTTTTACCAACTCCAGCGGTAGTGCTAAACAATAATGAAATGCCTAAGTGTGGGGAAAATGAAGTAACACCTAATGATGACTTGATAATAAAGAACCCCGTTGTTGATACGAAATTAAATGATCCCGTTATTAATAGTTCAATGAAGAAACTTATTAAACGGATTCGCGATGCTAGAACCAAGGGGAACTTTAAGTTATGTAACCGTTTAGTATCCAATCTATCACCTAAAGAAAAGGAGAAACTAGTTGAAATTGTGGATATTACACAGGAATCCGACCAATGGCTTAAAGAAAAAGTCACGGATATGCAAGTTGATTATGGGCCAAGAGAAATTGATGATGAAGTTAATCACAATTTCAACACCACAGCTACCTAAGTGTGGGGAGATTCAAATGTTCTAAAAAGAAGACGATGTTATCTAGAATTAGTTATTCTGTTCTCGTGTAGTTCCGAGAATGGAATCCGATTGGTCTTTTCCGCTAGCAGACACTAAAGAACTAGTTTTCTCCCTCCATTCTGAATTTTTATTTTTTTAGGTTTTATTTGAAATTAATATGCATTTTAATTTATGTTTTATTGTGATTTTAAAAAACAAAATTTACTTTATTTCTTTAAGTTAAAAATATGATTTTTAAAATTCGTCGTAAGTTGAACACTAGGTCATTGAACCGAAATTGCTTTACCCGAGGGTGGGACGACAAATTTTGTTATCATTATTTTTAATTTTATTGATCTAAAGTATGCCAAAAAGATATTAGACTTTATAAATTTTTGAACGTGGGGTAATATACCCAACTTCAAAAATATGTATATATATATGTTTGTATTTTATATTATGTACAAAACAGGGTAGAACAACGCACTTTCAAAGACTAACATTAAGTTCAGCAATAGCTACTGATTTTGACGACAAGAAGCAAAATATCAAATGTGATGTAAAATAATATGCTTACAAACTGGGTATTTTTAATCACTTTTCTACACTAATCACCCTCATGAATTTATAATTATAGTCTGATTTCATGCAAATGAGGGCATTGCATGATCTCAAGTGTGGGGAAGGGTTATAAATTCTCTCGGGTTTGCACTTAGTTTATTTGCCAAATTTTGTGAAAATTTAAAAAAATTTCAACTAAATGAATTTAAAATCATGTTTATACATATTTATGAACGGTGAAAACTAGGTGATAATACCGAAATTATCGTTACCTCGAAAAGGACATAAATTGAGAAACACCCTAAAACGCTTGAATTCATTTAAAATGAAATAAAAGAAAATAAAAAGGCAAAGAAAGAAACTAAGTGTGGGAAGAATGTACCAAGTTATTCAATTTAAAACATATATCACATATTTTTGTACAAGATTATTGCAGGTACTTTTGCTTTGGACGATACTAATCAGTTTTACCCGGTTTACTGTAATACATTTGAAAGAAAGATGGATCTACACGATGAATCAATTCCATCATTAAAAGGAAGTAAAGTCTTCCGAAAAAGACACGCGCTTCTTGATTTAGGTCAAGAAGTTGTCGTCCAGACCAGCTGTAGGTTGACGAAAAATCTAGAAAAGTCATCTCTAAAATCAGCAGGAAATCCACGGACCTCAGCATCAAACAGGGTCGCCAAGTGGTCAGATTTATCCTAACCATGAGAAGGATTTATCTCGTACAATGGGGAGGCACCGTGCAAATTAGCTTGATAAGACTAATGAATCAGATCCCCAGAAAGGATAATCTCCTTAAAGATTAAAAATCAGCTTTTAAGACTGATATTACTCAATCCTTGAGATTGACCTTAAAGATTGAGAATTCAAACTCATGGAATTCAATGATATCTAAACTCGAGCTTGAACGAGAAAATATTTTGATCAAAAATACAAACCGATTTGTTTTCTGAAAATCCATTTTCAATGCGTTCATTACCATTGAACGTAAAATCCTAGGAATTCACCTGGAATTCATTAGGTCACCTGAACCAAATCGGGTGTCAACCGTAAGAACGGTGGTTGCATAGCATAGTTGGAGACAGGACCTTGTGCCAGACCGAAAAATTATAGGATGATCTTTACTATCGCTCCTACCAAGGATAGTTCTAGCATCCGACACGTTAATAAGACCATAATCATCTGCATGTCACGGGACATTGCCTTAACAGTTTCTTGTTCATCGCTTTCCTTTACAACCGGACGGTAGTTTGCGGAAAGGTAATATACGGGACAAGTAAACTGAACATGTTGCTTTCCTAATACAAGGTTAGCAAGTGGGTAACACAAAACCACAAGTGTTGAGCTAAAATTTTCAAATCTGAAACCCACACAACCCACAAAAATATTTTGCAAACACCGGTGAAGGGTTATTCCGGAAAACTTATCTAGGGTAAAAGCTAGATTAAATTTTCAAAAAGATCAAATGTTTTCATAAAGATCCAATTTCCTTAAGGATCTACATTTTAATAGTCATGTGGGACTGTAAACCACCTTTCAAATGTGCACTTTGCTTTGGAAACCGAAAGTAAATCGGCTATTTGATTGCAAGTGTCGTTGACCTAAACCCGAGGCAACTGTGGATGACACACCCACCTTTAACCATCATTACTGTCATTGTTTATACCGCTATATCAAAATCACTGATGTACAAAGTGTGATGAATAAAAAAGTGATTCATGTATGTTTTTATTTCAAGTTCTGTATTGCTTGAGGACAAGCAACGCTCAAGTGTGGGGATATTTGATAGTGCTCCAAATGAACATATATTTAGTAGCAATATCGTTCCAATATGTAAAGTTTTTAAATGTAATTTCCTTATTTTTAGTTGTAATAGTTAAATAAATAAGTGCGAAGACGAAAGACGCAAATCGCTCGAAAATGAAGATTTAAAGACAAAAACAAAGATTTGAAAGACCAAAACGTCCAAAAAGCTCAAATGTACAAGATACAATTAAAAAGGTTCAAATTATTGATGAAGAACGTCTAAAAATGACAAGAGTACAAGTTACAAAACGCAAAGTACACGATATAAAGTAGTACGCAAGGACGTTCGAAAATCCGGAACCGGGACATGAGTCAACTCTCAACGCTCGACGCAACGGTGTAAAAATTACGAGTCAACTATGCACAAGAATAAAATATAATATTTAAATAATTCATAATAAGAATAATATTAAATAATAAAAAGTTGTTAATTGAGCATAGTTCAGGGGTCGTAAGCGAAAATTCAATTTAACATTTTGCCTATATAAGGCAAAGTATTACGATCAATTAAAGACACCCTTTTCTATCCTAAATCCCTTTTCTATATCTAATATCAATATCTATAATTCTCTATCATAATGTTAATGTAATAAGATATAACAATAATCTTAATTTTAAGTTTAAATTATGATAATAATAAGATTTATGATAGAGATCGTTTGAGTATGTAAGTCGAAATTCTGTCCGTGTAACGCTACGCTATTTTTAATCATTGTAAGTTATGTTCAACCTTTTTATATTAATGTCTCGTAGCTAAGTTATTATTATGCTTATTTAAAACGAAGTAATCATGATGTTGGGCTAATTACTAAAATTGGGTAATTGGGCTTTGTACCATAATTAAGGTTTGGGCAAAAGACCGACACTTGTGGAAATTGGACTATTGACTATTAATAGATGGGGGGTATTGTCTAATTGAGTGACAACTCATTGGAGTCTGTCGAACCTATCTTCAAATTAATTATCCTAATAATTAATAATGATTATGGTTGTCCTATTTAGTGACGTTCATATGGAATCTATTATAATCATTTAATTAATTATTCGGGTTGGGTAATTGATTATTCAAACTGATCAAGTGGGTAAATTAATATTCATATCTAATCAAAACAGGGTAGATTACATACAGTGATAACTGGTGTAATTGTTGACAGAAGTGATAACTGCGTCACAGTTTAAATCCTTAATTAGTTGGAATATTTGACTTCGGGTATAAGGGTAATTTGACGAGGACACTCGCACTTTATATTTATGACCGATGGACTATTATGGATAAAAACCAGATAGGTATCAAATAAACCATGACAAAGGACAATTAACCCGAGTAACAATTAATTAAAATCAAAACGTCAAACATCATGATTACGAAAGTTTAAATAAGCATAATCCTTTTATTTCATATTCTATCGCAATTTTATTTATTGTTATTTTATTTATCGTCATTTATTTATTTTACGCACTTTAATTATTGTCATTTATCTTTACGCTTAAAAATATAAAATCGACAAACCGGTCATTAAACGGTAAAAACCCCCTTTTATAATAATATTACTACTTATATATATATATATATATATATATATATATATATATATTTATATAAATATAGTTTTATAAAAATATAGTACGTAATCACTAGCTCCCTGTGGAACGAACCGGACTTACTAAAAACTACACTACTCTACGATTAGGTACACTGCCTATAGTGTTGTAGCAAGGTTTAGGTATATCCCATCCGTAAATTAATAAAACTTGTGTCATATTTTGTAGTATTTCCTAGTAAAAATAATACTATTTCGTACCCTCACGCTACATCATCAGTAACAAATATATTCCAACCATAACTTAATCAACTTGTATTGTATATTATGTAATCTTGAGATACCATAGACACGTATACAATGTTTCGACCTATCATGTCGACACATCTATATATATTTCGGAACAACCATAGACACTCTATATGTGAATGTTGGAGTTAGCTATACAGGGTTGAGGTTGATTCCAAAATATGTATAGTTTGAGTTGTGATCAATACTGAGATACGTATACACTGGGTCGTGGATTGATTCAAGATAATATTTATCGATTTATTTCTGTATATCTAACTGTGGACAACTAGTTATAGGTTACTAACGAGGACAGCTGACTTAATAAACTTAAAACATCAAAATATATTAAAAGTGTTGTAAATATATTTTGAACATACTTTGATATATATGTATATATTGTTATAGGTTCGTGAATCAACCAGTGGCCAAGTCTTACTTCCCGACGAAGTAAAAATCTGTGAAAGTGAGTTATAGTCCCACTTTTAAAATCTAATATTTTTGGGATGAGAATACATGCAGGTTTTATAAATGATTTACAAAATAGACACAAGTACGTGAAACTACATTCTATGGTTAAATTATCGAAATCGAATATGCCCCTTTTTATTAAGTCTGGTAATCTAAGAATTAGGGAACAGACACCCTAATTGACGCGAATCCTAAAGATAGATCTATTGGGCCTAACAAACCCCATCCAAAGTACCGGATGCTTTAGTACTTCGAAATTTATATCATATCCGAAGGGTGTCCCGGAATGATGGGGATATTCTTATATATATGCATCTTATTAATGTCGGTTACCAGGTGTTCACCATATGAATGATTTTTATCTCTATGTATGGGATGTGTATTGAAATATGAAATCTTGTGGTCTATTGTTACGATTTGATATATATAGGTTAAACCTATAACTCACCAACATTTTTGTTGACGTTTTAAGCATGTTTATTCTCAGGTGATTATTAAGAGCTTCCGCTGTCGCATACTTAAATAAGGACAAGATTTGGAGTCCATGCTTGTATGATATTGTGTAAAAACTGCATTCAAGAAACTTATTTTGTTGTAACATATTTGTATTGTAAACCATTATGTAATGGTCGTGTGTAAACAGGATATTTTAGATTATCATTATTTGATAATCTACGTAAAGCTTTTTAAACCTTTATTGATGAAATAAAGGTTATGGTTTGTTTAAAAATGAATGCAGTCTTTGAAAAACGTCTCATATAGAGGTCAAAACCTCGCAACGAAATCAATTAATATGGAACGTTTTTAATCAATAAGAACGGGACATTTCAGTTGGTATCCGAGCGTTGGTCTAAGAGAACCAGAATTTTGCATTAGTGTGTCTTATCGAGTTTGTTAGGATGCATTAGTGAGTCTGGACTTCGACCGTGTTTACTTGAAAAATGATTGCTTAACAAATTTTGTTGGAAACTATATATTTTTAACATGTGAATATTATGTGATATATTAATCTCTTAACGCGTTTGATATTATGTGATAGATGTCTACCTCTAGAACAAGTCCCATTGACTCACCTAATAATAATGAAGAGTCAAATGTAAATTGGAATGATTCGTGGACTGATTCACAAGTTCTCGAAGAGGAACCGGAAGAAGAGTCGGAACCGGAAGAAGAATCGGAACCGGAAGAAGAATCGGAACCGGATGAAGAAATAGAACCGGTGGGGGAAATAATAAAACGGTTAAGTAAAAGAAAATCCTCAACCAATCGACCAAGGTTAATTATGGTCAATGGTGTTTCCGCCAAGGAAGCAAAATATTGGGAG